>NC_025693.1:24850308-24868450 GCF_000633955.1 Camelina sativa
TGGTCCCATCTGTAATCCGTGGCTGGAGCGGGAATGGAGTATTCCAGCCCATCTCTCTTGTTACTCGGTCGCTTGGGGTGGTTGGTTGTGCGACTCAGTAACAAGATGAGGTGGTGTTCGGGGTACAAAGTTTCCGTGAGGCGGGGTTTTGGAGGAAAGATTCTTGAAATGGAGGTTTCCAAAAGTGGAAAGTTTCCAAAAATGGAAAGTGCTTATTATGGAAAGTTTTGCAGGAGTCAGAATTTGTCCATTTTAGCGGTGGAAAGCCTTGAAGGGGCTTGTGTGTGGCCTTAGTGGCAGACTTTTGAGTCAGTGTGCCCGTGTGTGGCGGTCTTTTTAGACATTGTGTGGTCTTTGTGACGGGTTTTTTAGCCAGAGTGTCTTTGTGACGGTCCTCTTTAGGACATTTGTTTGGCCTTGGTGGCGGTCCTCTTTAGGACATTTGTTTGGCCTTGGTGGTGGTCCTTTTTAGGACATCTGTTTGGCCTTGGTGGCGGTCCTCTTTAGGACATTTTGTTTGGCCTTGGTGGCGGTCCTCTTTAGGACATTTTGTTTGGCCTTGGTGGCGGTCCTCTTTAGGACATTTTGTTTGGCCTTTGTGGCGGCCCTTGTGGCATGTATATGATCCTTGTGTGGTCATGTGGTATTCCAGTGAGGGGATATGTGGTTGGTAGGACTTTGAGATGTTTTACGCGAGCCACGGAAAGGAAACCTGGATAGGGATAGGGCTCAGACGTGTTCAGAATCGTTTGCTCGCGACTCTTGGAGGACTTAGGTTCTCCTAGTACTGCCATATTCAGAGACTTTGTGACTTGGGAATATGGTTGGTATATCGACTTCGGATAACGATCTGGGGGCGCGCTGTAGGGTGGCAACCCGAGAGACGAGTCGGATTTTCCTTATATATTATGGCATGCGGGTCTAGGCTCGATGAGGAGCCAACATTATCGCATGCAGACTTAGGTCTGATGAGGAGCCAATAAAAACTCAAGGTTTAGGCGTATGAGTAAAGGAAAGTCCAAAAGTCGAGAGCAAATGACGCCTGGAGCGTAAGTCTATCGCCTAGAGGTGACCTTCTGTAGATCAGTCGGAGGAGTGCAGGCCGTGGAGACGGTTGCACGGGAGTACTTGGCTGATCGTTGATCGAGATTCGAGGACGAATCTAGTTTGGTGGGGGAGAATTATAATATCCGTGAACCGGAATCCTAGTTTGGGAGTTGCATCGGTCGATTCGAGTACCATGGCTTGTCTAAGCTAGAGGATTCTTTAATCTGCTTGTTATGTGATGTTAGGCTTGTTAGATCGTTGCTATGGACGTTAGGAAGCTTTCTTGCGGCTTGGGATCGAGTTTTGTGGTTGTAGGAACGAAGATCCGGCGAGAAGCTTCGGGGAAATCACGGTGCTCGACGTTGCGTCGATCGATGCATATCTTGCGTCGGTCGATGCAAGTGCGAGGACGACGCGTAAAACTCTAGGGTTTTCGTGTTACGTCGAGCATACGTCAGTCGATGCAGATTGGGTATCGGTCGATGCAAGTTACACTTGCATCGGTCGATGCAGCTTCTGTGTCGATCGATGCTTCCCCATTTGGCATCGGTCGATGCATGTGTGGCGTCGGTCGATGCTGAGTCCTGGTTTGTTATTTGTCGTTTGTTGATTGTTGTGTGTTGGTTATTGATACTCTATTGCTTGTGTGTATAGCCCAGTAGATGGGAGGATTGCCTTACTGAGTGTTTATAAAATACTCATGCATTGCAATATGTGTTTGTGGTGCAGGTAAAGGCAAAGTGTGATCGTGGAATCAAGGCAATGAAGAGGAGGATGTTCTAGGGACTCGGTTTTATGTTGTCTGGCATTGCTAGGTTGCTAGAGTTGGGTCATTAGAACATTGCTAGGTTGCTGGTTCTATGATTCCTGTTGTTTTGGATATTGATTATGTTGGAATATGGTTATATTTTATTATTGGATTATTATTGAATATTGGTTGGTTATTTCTGCTGTTGAATGTGTTTGTGGTTAGGTGGCTAGTGGGTATGGGACCACTAGTTGTAGTTTATTTTATTATATTATATTTATTATTTATTATTATTTTTTTTAAAAAGTCGGTCGTTTTAATATATATATATATATATATATATATATATATATTTTTGGCAAAAATGTGGTTTAAATTTAAGTAGTCCCACCATAACTCAATGTGAAAAGGGATTAAGTGGGTCCTCCAAATTAAACAAATTATATATACATGCTCTAAAATTAACTTGTTAAATGGCTAATAATTAATTATTGTAATTTTGGTACACTAGAGTCTAGAGATTTGTGATTAAGAAACAATTCTAAATGACTTTTGTTTGCATGGAGATAGTTAGCACGTAACGTAAGGTGGAAACAGTTAACCCAACGAAGCAGCATCTGAAGTCTGATTTAGTGGATGGGGAAAATGAAGTTCATTTATACAACCTCTAATTTAATTATGCAAGCAAAGGTCAGAACTTGTGTTGCTGTTGTTGTTGTATGCTTGTTATGTTAGTCTCTTATATAATGCAACAAAAGCATGGGTTCTTAAGATCAATGTGGATACACCAGAGGTGCAAAAGCGACGATGCAAGGGTTAAAATAGAGAAGGAGAAGAAGAAGACGCGTTTGAAGAAGAGAGAAGAGACGGAGACGTTGGATTTGTTTCTTTCTTGTTTTTTTAGAGAGAGAAGAAAGAAGCGATACTCGCGGAGGCCATCGTGTTTTTTTTGTTCTCTTTACCTGTTTCGCCAATTATTTTTGACTTTTAACGGTTTGACTTTTTTTTTCTTTTTTTTTTAAATAAACCCAAGTTCTATAACAATACTAGGTAATATCCCGCGCATATACGCGAAATGTTATATTAGTTATGTTAATTCATTTTAGGTTATAATAATCATAAAATTATGAAAATTTTCTGAGAATTTTTTTTTTAAAATGTTTTTTCGAATGCTATTTCTGAAGAATCAAATCAATAATTTTCTTAAATTTTTGAACCCATGCAAGAACATAAACAAAACAAAGAAAATATTTAGAATGTGAGATATGGTGGATGATAATGTGAGAATAGTTATTTATAGGATTTCAAGGGATGAAAGTTACATTTCTAACATTATTAAATAGAAGAGTTAATTATAATTTATAGTGTGTTTGAATGAAAATGAATGGAAAAATAGTCAATTTATAATTTATGTAATTTCAGTTACAATTTAGTAGTAAAGTTTGGATTTAAATTGTAGACTAATGTACATTATTATATATATAATTTAATTAAAAATAAATATGATTCTTTTAGAAATTAAATGCTAAATAAACCAATAAGGAGAGAGTGAAACCTTATTTATATATATATATAATGTATCATACAAACTTTAAAACTAAAATTTAAAATTATGTGTTTACAATGATATTTGAATTAATTTTTTTAACCCATACAACAACAATAACAAAAAAACACACAAAAAAAAATGGGGCATTCTCAAATATGCCTCTTTTTCTATATCCCTTTTTTAAAATACTCCTTCATATTAACCATTTTTAAAACTACCCATTTTTATATACAAAATGACCAAATTACCTTTTTCTTGAGTACAACAAGAATGTACAGTCATCAAAATCGAAAATATTTTTCCGCCAAAAATAAAAAAAATTTCCCGCCAAATTTTTTTTTTCCGCCAAAATCAAAAAGTTTTCCCGTCAAAAATTATTTTTTTTCCGCCAAAAATATTGAAATTTATATCTTATAAAAACATTGTAAACACTTTTAAAAACCTTGTAAATACTTTTAAAAAGCTTTTAAAAGCGTTTACAAGGTGTTTAAAAACCTTTTAAAAACCTTACAAAAACGTCTACAAGGTTTTTAAAATTATTGTAAAAGCGTTTACAAGGTGTTAACCTTTTAAAAATCTTTTTAAAAACCATTTGAAAACCTTTTGAAAACCTTTTTAAAAACCTTTTAAAAACCTTGTAAACGCTTTTACAAGGTGTTTAAAAAACCTTTTAAAACTCTTTAAAAAATCCTGTAAAAGCATTTACAAGGTGTTTATAAGGCTTTTATAAGGTAGAAACCTTATAAAACCTTTTAAAAACCTTATAAATTTTTTTTGGCGGGAAATCTTTTGTGTCGAAATTTTTTATTAAATTTTTTTGACAAAAATTTTGTTGGCGGGAAAATATGTCGGAAATTTTTTTGGCGGGAAAATTTTGTTTTTCTTTTTATTGATTAAAATATTTTTCATCTAAGGGTAAAATGGTCATTAAAAATTAAAGGAGGGCAAAAATAAAAATGGCCAAAAAGGGGTATTTTTAACAAATTCTCAAAAAAAATTGAGATATAGTGGAAAAGGATGAGAGAATGAAAGAATGAGAGAATACGAGAATGAGTATTTATATGAAGAGAAGTGATAAAAAAATTATATTTAGAAAAATGAGAGTTACAATTCTAATTTCTTATTTGTTTTAATAAAATTGAGTGGAGAAATATAGTTAATGAATAATTTCTATGATTTCAATTTTATATTAATATGTGAGTTAAATGTCAAGATGAAATGTTTTTTAATTTGTGATTTAAAAAATATTTTAATTTGTTCTGACTTAAGGAAAAGGAATACTAAGGGGATCAAAATTTTAACTTACACATGATTTGGTTGTTTTGTTGATATAAACTCAACAATCACACATAATTTTCAAATTGAAAATATTACTTTTGAAGTGACAAACTAAATTAGTTTTCTTATAAAATTTTATGAACTTCAATCCAACTATTTTTTAAAACCCCAAGGAGAACTTCTATCTTTTTGGTTTTTTACTCATCAATTTAATTTATAGTGCTAGATTTCATACTAATGGTTTCATCTTTGGAGGATTTAGTTAAATGGTGTTAAATTATATTTTTTTTCTATATTTCATTTCCAGCTAAATCACAAAGAACGAATTTTTTTTAATTGAAGTTCTTTTTGTTTTCAAAAACCTCAAATTTTAAATGAAAAAAATATTATATTAATCTTTACATATTTGTCTATTGGATCACAAAACAAAATAGACTTTATAAATGGATAATTGTATTGATCTTTAAATATTATTATATTAATCTTTACAAATTATTAAAAATGATACATGAATATGTGAGATAATCATAGTACATAATAGAGAATTAGAGATGAATCTTTTCAACTTCATGACTTATTGTGTGGTGAATATTGTAGAAGTGTATGAAAAATAATAACTTATTAGATGTTAATCTAATATAGACAATGGAGATAAATCTTTTAAAACATTAAAGTAAACAATGTAAGATATACATATCATACAAATTCAATGATATTTGAATTGATTTTTTTTTTTAACTCAGACAACAACAATAACAAAAAAAAATACCAAAAAAAAAAAGAGATAGTGGAAAAAGATTAGAGAATGAAAGAATGAGAGACTAAGAGAATAAGAGAATGAGTATTTATAGGAAGCGAAGTGATGGAAAATTACATTTAGAACAATGGGAGTTACAATTCTCATTTATTATTTGTTTAAATACAATTGAGTGGAGAAATAAAGTTAATGCATAATTTATATGATTTCAGTTTTGTATGAAAACTAGGTAACAACCCGCACATAATGCGGTATAAAATAATTATTAAATGTTTTAACTGTAATTTTTATTTATAAAATCTATTATATTTATCGGTAACCGAAAAATCTAGAATTTGATTGTGTAGTATATATATCTATAAAAAAAAATTGTATAATAATTATAATTTAACCCGTGAGAATTATTATAATATCAATCTTATATTATTATATCATATGAACAAAGAGTTCTTAAAATTCATTTTAAAGATTTATGAAAATATAATTAAGTTAGAAAGAAAATATAAGAATTTAATTTTGGGAAAAATACAATAGTAAATAAATGTAAATATTATTAAAAGCTGATGACAAATAAAAGAAATAGTGTCCAGAGCTCTGTAATGCTGACACCTCAGTTTTTTTACCAAAATGTTCCTCTATTAATATATAAGGGATATGAGTTAAATGTGAAGATTAAATGTGTTTTAAATTTGTGATTTAGTATAAATTTTTTTTTGTTATAGTTGAATTTCTAAATGGACCAATAAGGAGAGAGTGAAACCTTACTTTTATATATATGATTCTTAGGAATTATTCTCTAAAATCTGGTACCATAACCCCCCAAAGTGCAGCAAAAATAGGATATTAGAGTAGACCTATAACTAAGTCAAACTAACTTATTGAGAAATATATAACACTAGTTAACAACCCGCACATAGTACGGTATAAAATAATTATTTAATGTTTTTACTGTAATTTTTATTTACAAAATCTATTATATTTATGGGTAAATGAAATATTTAAAATTTGATTGTGTAGTATTTATCTATAAAAAAATTTGTATAATAATTAAAATTTAACCCGTGAGAGAGTTATTATAATATCAATCTTATATTATTATATTATATGAACAAAGGGTTCTTAAAATTCATTTTAAAGATTTTATAAAAAATAATTAAAGGATATAATTAAGTTAGAAAGATAATATAAAAATTTAATTTTGAGTGTTAATTGTATTTTTGGAAAAATATAACGATAAATAAATGTAAATATTTTTAAAAGCTGATGACAAATAAAGGAAAGAGTGTCCTGAGCTCTGTAATGCTGACACCTCAGCTTTTTTTTGCCAAAATGTTCTTCTATTAATATATAGGGGATTGTTACTGATTTTCATTGTGTGTGTTTAAACCGTTCTATTGTGGCTAAACAAAGTAAGAATATCTTACTATATTAATTGAGAAGTACAAATATAAAACTAACCTTAAAATGTGTAAAAAATTACATTCAATTGCCATTAGAAAAAAATAATTAAGTTTAATTAACTAATTTAAATAAATATAATTAATTAAAAATAAAAAACACTTACGGATCAAATATTAAAAAATCTAAAAAATAATTTTCTCTCTCTAATAAATTATGGACGAAATTACTAATTATTTTTTTGAAAAAAATATATAAACCAATCAGAATTTTAAAAACTAAGAATTTATATCTAAGTATACAATACAATTATTTTTAATAACTAAATTCGAAGATTTTGTTAAGTTTTCAAATTATGATTCTCCTATCATCTTTATTTTATTTTATTTACAAATTGTTTGGAATTTTCATATAATACTTATAATTTAAAATGCATATTTTTTTCTGCATATGTTGTGATTTGATTTTTTTTAAAACGAAGATATATTATTCATTGTATGAAATGTGTGTTTTAATTTCCACATTGGCAGGTTGGTAAAACTAAATTTATATAAATAATAAATTAATAATTTTTATTTACTCACAATTATAATATTAAAATTACTATTTTATATTTCACATAATAATGATGCAAATATAACAACAAACAATATAAAACTGTAATAAAACATCAAAAATAAAATACTATAATATTCTAAAGTAATTAGTATTCAAATAGACTAATAGATTTACATAACAATTTTAAATAAATATTATCTCAAACAAAATAACTTAAAAAAATAATAATTTTAATTATTATATTATAATTTTTTTTTAAAATGTTGATCCGTGCTTTAAGCACGGGATATATCCTAGTATAAGATTAAGACCAAGTTTTTATCATCAAACGAGCGGTATTTTTGGAGAATCTTTTTCAAGTGAGTCTCACATATTAGCAAAATTATGCTTTGCATTATCGAATTTGTTAAGTACATATACCATATTTTTACATATATATATATATATATATATATATATTTGGCAAAAAGGTGGTTTTAATTTAAGTAGTCCCACCATAACTTAGAAAAGGTTTTAAGTGGATCCCCAAAATTAAACAAAATTATATATACATACTATAAAATTAACTTGTTATTAAATCGCTAATAATTAGGATATTTGACTTGAAGGTATTTTTTAAAAATTACTGAACTCCCATATTTCGGTAAGTCATAAAAAAAAAGAAAAAATTAAAATAGACGACAAAGAGAACACAATGCATATCACATAAATTTTTGAATGAAAAAAATTACTAGTTGTAAGCACTAAATGACTCAAATGTAACTTTTTTTTTTTTTTAAGTTTATTTATTCGTAAAATAAACTCATTTCTCATTAAAATTGGTGAATTTATCATATACAAACTAGATTACACAACATACTAAAAAGTGAGCAAAATAAAAATAAATATTGTAAAAATCGTAGAAAAGTGTAAAAAGCTAGTTTGTTTCATTTGGGGGACCCATTGAAAAACCTTTTCACACTGGGGAGCTGTGGTGGGACTACTTTAAAACGAACCAACCTTTTTGCAGAAGAACGAAAGAAAGAAAGAAAGAAGAAGAAGATCATCGAGTTCGTATTCGCGTTCTCTCCGAAGAAGAAGAAGAAAGAAGAAAGATCATCGAGTTCGTATTCGCATTCTCCTGTTTCCTGCATTTCTCTTTTCGTATCCAAGCGCACCTTGGAATCGCTCGCAGTCGCTCCCTCCCTCCGCTGCTCCGCTGCCGTAAACGCCGCCGGCGAATCTCTTATAAAGGTTCGCGGTTCTTCTTCTTCTTCTTCTTCTTCTTCTTTTACTTGTACCGGAACCGTAGACGAAAGTATTTCTGTAGGCCTTTTGCTTTCGATTCCCTTACAACTTTCCCTTTTGCTTTGATTTAACCTAACCTAGGTTTCATCAACAACCATGGAATTCGATAGAGCAACTCGAGGGAAGGGGAAAAAGGGGAAAGAGGAGAACCTAATACGACCTTCGAAAAAAACTTCTGAAGAATACTTGGCGGAGAGATTGAAAGATGTGGTGGCTGGGGAGATTCGATACCCTCACACATCTTCTGTGCCCATCTCCATTCCTCAATTCATTGAAAAATATAGGTATTTAGCCAAAGGGGAGGAATGTGTTGATGCTTCTGAAACTTCACTAGCAGGTACATTCTTGGTAATGAATCGGATAAGTTTTTTTTACAGTCTTTGTTTACCATTACCATTACTAGAATGACTTAAGTGTTAAGTGTTAGATTTGGTGTGATTGGTTGTGCGATTGGAGGATTTGTAATTGGTTGACTTAAGTGTTAGATTTGGTGTAACCTGTGCTTTATTACTGAGAGAAGTAATTGGTTGTGCGATTGGAGGATTTGTAATTGGTTGACCTGTGCTTTATTACGGAGAACTTAATGATTTGACAAACCACCAGTTCTTTAATCATTTTGTCATTTAAAAACTTTTCAAGGGCGATTAATGAGCAAGCGGAGTCACTCTTCTAAGCTCTTCTTCTATGACCTACATGCTGATGGTTCCAAGGTCCAACTTATGGCTAATGCAAGGTAATCTTTTTTGGTTTTTCTTTATTTAAGAGTCAAATTTACTTTTACATATATGTATACAAGGTAATCTTTTTTGGTTTTTTTGTCTTTTGTCTCTCAGAAACTCAACCTTAGGAGAATCTGACTTTTCAAAGCTTCATAACAAAGCTAGACTTGGAGACATTGTGGCTGTCACTGGCTTTCCAACAAAAAAGAATAGGGGAGGAGAGTTGACTCTTGTAACCGAGTCATTCACTCTCCTCTCCCACTGCCTACACATGATACCTTCAAAGGTTTCAAAGGTAGGTAACAGTTGCCTCTTTTATTTATGTTTTCATACTGTGCTAAACATTTTTATTAATCTGGCTTCGCTGCTTTCTGAATCCATCAATAAGCTTATTTCTTTTCCATCGTAGGAACTTGAACGATGGTCTCCAGGTCAACCTCGAGATCCTACTTCTTATATTCTCAAAGATCAGGTATCATCATTTCTCCCTCTTCCTTTGTTTATTATATTGAGCTTCAAGTCTGTAGATGGAATATTGCTTGATTTGATTTATTATATTGAGCTTCAAGTCTGTAGATGGAATATTGCTTGATTTGATTTATTATATTTTTTTTTGTCAGGAAACTAGATACGGCCAAAGATATCTTGATCTTATGATCAATGAAGATATTCACCATATCTTACTTGCCAAAAGTAAGATTACAAATTACATCCGGTCATATTTGAACCGGATGAATTTTGTGGAGGTATGCTCTAGGAGGTTTGCTTTTAATACAGATTTTTAAAGGTTTGCTTATTAATATCTTCTCTCTCCCTAGGTTGAGACACCTGTCATGAGCATTAGCGTTGGAGGAGGAGCTGCACGGCCTTTTTCGGTTTATCATGGTGATAAGGACACAAGTATGTTTCTGCGTATCGCACCTGAGCTATATCTCAAGCAGCTTGTCGTAGGTGGATTTACCCGTGTGTTTGAGATTGGAAAGCAATTCAGAAATGAGGGTATTGACATGACCCACCATCCGGAGTTCACCAGCTGCGAGTTCTATATGGCTTTTGCAGACTACAACGAATTGATGAAAATGACTGAGGATTTGCTGAGTGGTTTGGTGAAGGAAATAACAGGTGGTTACAGCAAAATCAAGTATCATGCTAATGGCTATGATAAGGAACCTATAGAAATCGACTTCACTCCTCCCTTCAGAAGACTTGATATGATACCCGAGCTGGAGAAAGCAGCTCAGCTTGATATTCCGAAAGACTTGACCAGCGAAGAAGCCAATACGTATCTGATTGATGCATGTGAAAAGCTTAAGGTCAATTGCCCTCCTCCCCAGACAACATCTCGACTTTTAGCAAAGGTAAGTACACGTATCTGATTGATGCATGTGTACAGCTTTAAGGTCAAGAGATATATGTACACGTATCTGATTGATGCATATGCGTAAAGCGTAAGGTCAAGAGAAATATGTACACGTATCTCCTTCTTTAGACAACATTACATTTGAATATTTAAATATTTTTCTTTTGCAGCTCGTTGGAAAGTATGTGGAGGAGATGTGTGTGAATCCCACTTTCATCATCCACCATCCAGTAATCATGAGTCCATTTGCTAAAAGTCATAGATCTAATGATGCTTTGACTGAAAGATTCGAGCTCTACATAGTCAAACAAGAAGTAAGTAAAAACCGAATTTTTTATTGACTTGTTTAATGAATTTTTTAATTCTTGTTTTTGTTTGTGAGGACAGAACTTGTTTCATGAACTTTTATATTCTTTGTTTGATGGGACATAGCTTGTTTCATGAATTTTTTTTATTAATTGTTTATCTGTCCCAGCTCTGCAATGCATACACCGAGTTGAACAATCCGGTGGTTCAGCGAGAGCGATTTGCTCATCAGCAGAAGGAGAGGGATTCTGGAGATGAAGAAGCAATGGTCTTGGATGAGTCTTTCTGTGTAGCTCTTGAACACGGATTGCCTCCTACAGGTGGTTGGGGTATGGGAATTGACCGCCTCACCATGTTGTTAACCGATTCCCTCAATATCAAGGTCAGTCTCTCTCTCTCTCTAACGTGTCTCATGTTTTTTTTGTCAAGCTCTCTCTCTAATGTCTCTCATGTTTTTTTTGAATTACAGGATGTTATTAGCTTCCCAAAGATGTAAGACTTTGTTGGTTATGGTTTGTCGAGCTCTGCCTTGTGGCTATGTGAATATTTGAGTCGACATGACCCACCATCCGGAGTTCTATATGGGCTTATGCATGACTGAGGATTTGTTAAGTGGTTTTTTTTTTTTTTGGGAACTAATGATTCGGTAACTGAAAGACTAAAAGCCAAAATAAAGTAACCAAGTCAAGGCAACGTTTGTTTTCTTAACACCCTCTCTCTCTCTAGTATAAGGTTGTGGTATACTAGAATTCGTATTCATTTTCAACTAGAATTCGTATTCATATTCACCATTAGCAAAACTTGATAAAAGCACCGCATAGTGAATACATAAGTTTCCGAAATCTTTATTAAAACCAAACCAAACCATCCCATCCTAGTTTAAAAGACCAAAGACTAATAACATACTCGAAACTAAAAACCACATAAATAAAAAAGACTTGACAGGTCCACCTAAAGAGCAAGTCTACTACCAAGTGGAATGCAACAGCTAAATTATTAAGTGGACACACATTAAGCTATATATCACCTTCAAACGCAGCTCAACGCCTCTCTCCTCCAACCTGGTGTTAGCAAATACTTTCCGAGTCCCATCTCTAATAGTGCATTCCCCTCCACCCATCTCCATCGAATAGCCTCTTTCTGCCATCTGACCAACACTCAACACGTTTCTATCGATCCCTGGAACCAAAAGCACTTTCTTGATCAACTTCCTCACTCCTTTCATCGTGTGATCTTGACATCTCCTTTCCCTTCCGCCAAGACGACCGTACCCATTCCAACACGAGCTCTGTATGTTCTGTCTATACTGGTGAAATACTTCAAAATCCGGAGTCATGTGGTGGCATTGCCCTCTAACTCCTTCACCTGGATAACAGCTCCAAAAAGACTGGCAAGAAGCTCCACTACGCAGGAAACAACTTCATCAAATTCTAGAAACAGTGGAAACGAACCAACGGGAGCTTAAAAAAGCCGCAAAAGACCATTGTCTCGAACATCCAAAGAAGGTTCTAAAGCTGCAAAATGTTCAACCAGTGTAATTTTCTTCCCAAGTTTCTTTGTGTATTTCCTAAGTATAGATGCTGGGACTGACTATTACATATATTGCAGGCCTCTGCTGTCACGTCCTCCTCTCAACATCCAGCTCTCAGAAAACAAGAGGTTACTGATCCAACCATTTTCAACAACATTCATCGCTGTGTGCTATTACTTACTAACTCAACCCTCTGATTAACATGGTTTCTTAAATACTCACAAAAACATATCTGTAGGGAATTCAGTTTCATGCAAAATACCCAACAATGTGCAAAGACTACCGTCTGTCAGGTTAGTAGTACGTTGAAGTACCAAAACCTCTTAGAGAGAGAAAAAAAAAGTAACTATCTTATACTGCTTACTGCAATGGCTTGAGGTGATTTATCGAAAGTGTTTGTGTTGGTTCTCTGATTTATGCTGAAATAAGATGGGATGTGAAAATCTTTCAACTCATAGCAGAACCAAAGCAAAGTCTGTCACTGTATCTTCTCCCTTCGTCTTCAGAAGTGATGAAAGGGCTGAAAGGAGGAAAGAGGTAGAACTATAAACGACCCCCTTTATATTTCTGATTCTGATCAGAGGACTTATACAGAACAATAGTTTTATAAAGCTCTCTTTTGATGTGGCTGTATCTGTTAGTTCTTCAAGAAGCTAGAAGAAAAGAACAAGATAGAGGATGCTGTTGAGCAATATATATATATATTTTTTTTACTAATTATAGTGAAATAGTCATTATAATTTTTTTAGGTTCAAAATAGTAGTATTAAAAATAATTTATGTACATCCCCTGCTATTTTAATTTATTTTTATAATATTAACAATTGAGGTCTCTAAAGAAATCAACTTGCTTTTTAATAATTTTCATTTAATGAAAAAATTCTCTTTATACAATTTATTTTTCTATATAGTGAAAAAGTAAACAAATGGCTTATCATGATTTTATTGGATTAGATTTGACAAATTTTCTTTTATCATAAACTTCACTCCTAAGTTTTTATAAACCCCTTTTAAGTACAAATCTGAGACTAGAGAATCCAGCTTTGAGATAATCAAATCCCAAAGAAAAAGAAAAAAAATCATATCTATAAACCCCAAAAGAATTGACCAATCATCTAAGAAACAATGATTAAGGTGTGAAAAAAAAAATTAAACCAAGTTCTGAAAAACTCTGAGAATTATGAACAAGAAAAAAAAAAAAAAAACTCTTAGACCAAGAAATCAGGACTTGAGAGGAGGTTGAGATGCTTGCTTCCAATTGTGTCTTGTAGTATTGTCATCTCTCCTTCTTTCTCTAATACCTTCTCCTCCAATTTCTCTACCATCCCTTTCAATGTCTCGTTCTCTGAGTTCAAAAGCATGTTCTTCTCACAGCATTGCCTCAACTCTCTCCATACCTGGTCTCTTTCACCTGACACTTTTGTTAATAATGCGTCCATCCTCGCCATCTCTTTTGCCGCTTCCTGTAGATTGCTTTCCAGCCGGTTTATGCTTTCCTCCTTTTTCAACATCTGATGTCAAAACCATCAGTTACATATATAATTGGGAATAGTTTCTTTATATCAAGAGCCACATAAACAGACATGGGATGGGTTACTCTTGTTTTGCAATACCTGATGCTTGAGGTCTTTCAATTCGTGGCTCGTAACTGATAGGTTGTCCGAACCGCTTTGAACCTCACACCTTAGAATCTCATTACCTCGTACTGCTGCTGCTAGTTCTGCTTGCAACTGTTCAATTTCTTGTTCCTTGGAATACAGTTTCTCCCGCAGTAGACTTGTGATTAGGGTCTCAGCTTTCAGTTCAGCTCGCAGGGTGTCCTACATGAGATTGAGCTAAACGTTAGCCACATATTACCGTAAAGTAAAAAGCCATTAAGAATTGAGGATGCATTAGATATATTAAGAAATGGACATCAGAAACTCACTTCAACTGATTGGTTTCTTTGTTCCTTAGGTCTACCAGAACTTGAGCAAGACGACTCTGAATTCGAAGCTACCACACTGGTCACCGTTTGCAAACTCCTCTTCAGGTTTTCAGTTCCGCGCCTTATTCCATGAACTTTCATTTCAGATTCAATCATAAACTGCTCACTTAATCCGTCCTTCACTGAATTCGTATCAGATAACTGAGTTAATTTCCCTTTGATAAACTTCAGTAACTTGTAACACAGCTGGCTGCTCTCATTTAACATTGACAGTCCTTGGTCTTGCAAGTAGCAGACACGCATCTTCAACTCATTCTCTAGCTTAAGAGTTGTAATGTCTATTTCTTGACCATTTCCTTTCAATCGATTCAGCAGACAGATATTCTCATGGCGAAGCGAGTCAGTTTCAAGCTTCATTGATTCTACTTCCCTTCTAAGTGAAAGCTCAATCCCTGTCAACCTTATTTGCTCGACCTGCAATTTTTTTACCAACTGGTCCCATTTCTCTGACGGTTGCTTCTTACCCTCCTCCGCGACACCATCTCGAAGTCCCTCGATTGTCTTCCCTTGTTCTTTGCAAGTTCTGAGAAATTTCGTAACTGATTTGTGCAACTCCCTGCATTCTTGATCCTTCTCTTCAAAGTTTCTTCTTAAGAAATCAATATCTTCTGTCGCACCGGCATAACTCTCTTGTAACTGGGAGAGAGTTTGTTTAACATAGGAGTTCTCTTCATGCAATTCATCTGCTGTTGTGGTCAGTTCAGCAACTCTTCTCTCCAAATGTGTTATCATATCTTTGTTCTCTATCTCATTTTCATGGAAAGTCGATAGTTCTCTTTGGAGTGAGACATTGTGCTCGGCAAGCTCTCTGACACGCTCTCGGAGCTTCTTCTCTTCAAGTTGGAATTTTTCGAGCTTTGTAGTCCACTCACCTGACCTTCTATCAAGCTCTTTCTCCAATCCAGCCTGCAACTCGCTCTTCTCCTTTTCCAATCTCTGTATATGCAAGTTCCAATCTGACTTTACCCATCTGATTTCTTCCCTGGCAGAAGCCCTCTCAACCATTTGAGACCGCAAAAGATTTATATTTTCAAATGCCAAGTTGAGCCTCTCATCTTCCAGTTTTCTAATTGCCCCAACCAAAGATGAAACATCGAAGTCACAATCGGAAAGGCATCTCTGCTGCTCCAGTTCCTCAGAAAACAATTTCGCTCTCTTCTCAGCTTCTTTGATTTTCATTTCTAGCTCGGAGTCCATATCGTCTTCCATACACTTATACACCTTCTTACCACGTATTTGCTGGAGCTCTCCGCTGTCCTGTGCATAATATCCATTAACAGGTTCATAATGTTCAGCCAGTGAAACATTGGCGGTGACATCCGAGCTTGAGTCAAAAGTTCTATGAAGGGATCCGCCATAGACATCTTGAATTGTGATGGGTTCATGGTTTGACCCCTTTGACTTGCCATTAGTCTGAGAGAGTCTTTCAATGACATTTCTTGCAAGCGAACGAGGTGATCCATGCCTCATCCCATTTTCCACACAATCAGCAGAAGAGACACGAAAACGGGTGCCTTTAGCTTCTCTAGATGACTGGGACTTTCTCTTCTCATTGAAAGTGTCTGATGGTGATGTAGGTACTGTCCACTGAACACGTGGGGGAAGCCTCCTTCGGCTTACACTCCCAGAGACATCACTGCGTGAAGAACAACTCTTTTGCTTACACTGTTCCAAATGCTCTTCGCCATCAATATAACGGTCCAGAACTTTACTAGAGACAGTACTAGAACAAGATGAAGAACTCCCAGATGAATCATGTTGAAGCTTGTCTGCTTCACACTGCCTTTCCCTAACTTGTCTTTCTGGAGTAAAGCATCTGTGAACACAGCAAATACATCACGTTGTTCGTCAGTGGTTTCATTAAACAAAAGTAGAGAATTGTCAATAAACAAAAACCTCATAAGAAATGAAGAAGGCATACCGAGATGAATGATTCCGCCGCCTATCCTGACTTTTAGTAGCAGTGCTTAGTTCATTCGTGGAAGCTTCACCAAACTGATCAAAAAGGAAACCTGCCGAAGACAAAGAAAGGCTTCGTCTAAGAGCTGGACCACCAGAAACTTGACCCTGTGACTTAGGACTATCAAACTCTTGTTCAGCGTGACTGTTAGCTTGGGTTTTCATCTTACTATCCGCTGCTTTTTCCTGCTTATCAGTTCCATTACCAGCCGAAGATCTAAAAAAGAAGAGCTTTTTCATTGTTTCTCCAACTGCAGCTGCAACCAAAACATACAAAACGCAAATCAATAGATCGAAAGATAAATATAAACTACACTGATCTCCTGCACTAGACTAGAAAAAGTTCACATTTTTGCAGCAAATACTGAATCTTACAAACACAATTTGGTCAATGAAAGATAAACCAATTCAACAAAAAGAAATGAAAACAGCATAGATGATCAAAGTATTTACTATACTCAGAGATTCAGAAACACAAGACTTGATCCTAAAACAAAAGACCAAATTAACCCTAAGCATCTATCTTCAAAGCCTACGATAAACCCTAGGGACGAATCAAATCAGATCGAATTGTTAACAAACCAAAGACACAAAATCGAACCTGAATCCAAGTTGCGGAGAAACTGATGAAGCAAATGTTCGGCGAGATTACTCGAACAGTAACGAAATCTTTTTTAAAAAAGGCTCTCTCTTTGAACAATCTAATCGATTTCGTCGCCAGAAAAAAACTCTAACTCGTCGGAAATTTGAAAAAGGAAAAACAAAATGCCAAAGGCGAAACCTTTTTTTTCTTTTAGAAGAGACAATTTAGCTTTAAAGAAAACGAAAGAATCACAGAGAGAAAAACAAAAATTTCAAAAATTCAAAAAAAGATACAAATCTTTAGGATTTATGAACTTACCATAAATCAGCGATTTGGCAAATCGGAAATTTTGAGATGATTCGAACGGAGAAGAGAAACTGAAACGCTGATTTATTAACAGCGTTAGGTAACGTCGATTTGAACGAAACAAGTGTTTTGCTTGTGACTTGTGAGAGAGAGAGAGAGAAAGAGTGTGTCCTTCGTTGACGACGAAGAAAGAATCCAAAAGAAACAAAACGGCTCCAAAATCTTTTTGGTGGTGTCAATACGTAAATAGAGCATCAGTGAAGGGTACTTTTGCTAAATCTTTTTAAATATTTCTTTGCGCGGATAAAGCCACTGAGAGGAGCGTAGCAGATATACGTTATTTTGTCACTCACACTCACTAACACATAGTACTTGACTTTATAATCATGTTTCAATAGCAACATTCGAACAAACTAGTCAAATAGAATTTCAGATTATTATACTACAAAGAGGTTTGTTTAAGGGTTTTAAAAAAAAAAATCTTGTGTACCAATAAATATCACAAAATACATAGATTTGAGTGGTGACAAAGGCCTGTACGGGTTTTTATAAACGATAAGATGTAATTATTGTGTAATTTGAAGTGATAACCATAAAATATAATGATAGATTGCGGATAATTTAGAGGGATCATAATATATATATTTTTTACAAATAGGTTTTTGATGAAATTTTGAAATTTTTTTAGAGGGTTAAAGAGTAATTTTGATTAACTATTTCACTAAAAACCCATAAAATTACACTAATAAGTGTTGATTTTTTTTTTTTTG
>NC_025693.1:24868907-24890431 GCF_000633955.1 Camelina sativa
GGGGTCAATTGACATCCTAGCTTCACATAGGTCCGCATAATTAACTAACTAATTTTAATTTAGTAAAAGAATTAGAAAACTATTTCTCATTTTTACTTTTATGTTATAGTTTTTCTGTTTAGGTTTGACAACCATAAATAGTAAATAAACAATACAATATATTATTTTGACACGTATTCGACATAAAAATATAGAAATGATAGTCAAAAGAAGTAGTGAGTTATTTCAAGATAAAAATATGACATCATATATTAAATGTCTATAATTATTATCTATATATATATATATATATCACTTTTTACATGTATGAATTCAGTGGCCAAATCGTTGTTTTTGCCTTGATACTTTGGCTCTCTACATCTAAAAAATTAGGTCAAAATTTAAAATTGAGAGAACCAAACAGAAGAATATTTTGAAGCCTTTCGACAAAATAAGGACTCTCTCTACCTACACTATTGTTTTGTTTCATCTGGCTGTGCCAAACCAAATGGCAAAGCCAGGTTTAAAACAGTCTTCGACCTTTTTCATAATTTATATCACTCTCTCGGTTAGGGTTGAATCAGACCGGACGGTTATCTTTATTCGCTCATACTCCAAACGCTGCCGTTTTATATGGAGAGTGCCGCAAAGCAACGACGCCGTTTCACCTGGAACTAATTTATTTCTTCCCGAGTTTTTTCTTATATATCATCGATTCATCATCAACAAGAAGATCACCCCCACAAAGGCAAAATCCAATATACTAATCTCTCTCTATTGCGAAGTTTCTGCTAACAACCTATTTCTCTCTTTGCCATGGAGATCGATACCGTAACCAACGGAAACTCTGACACCGTCATGACGGAAACAACCCCTACGATCACTCCTTCACCTGTCGTGCCGTCGTCGAGGTTGAGTCAATTGACGGAATCCCTCAAGCTTGAGCACCAGCTCCTCCGTGTGCCTTTCGAGCATTACAAAAAGACGATCCGTACCAATCACCGCTCTTTCGAGAAAGAGGTCTCTACCGTTGTTTCCGGCGTCGGAGATTTGGCTGATTCCGATTGGTCTAAAGACGTCACCGTTTCGCGTCTCTCTAGCCTTGTTTCTCGATTACAAGGCCTCAAACGAAAGGTTAAATTTTTCCTCGTCTCTCTCTGTGATCGCTGGATTGAATTAGGTATCTGTTTTGGTTTGGTTTGGTTGATAAATGGGGTAAACAAAATTTCTAATTTTGATCTTGTTTGAGGTTGAAGATCAAAGTAAAGTAGTTGTCTTTGGCAGTTATATCTCTGACGTTTAGTTACTACAATAGAATTACCACTAGACATTGGATCTAGATGATTGTTTTGAATTTTATCAGATCAAGGGGATGCAATGTAGTGGAGTTGTTTCATGGGAATTTCCCATCTGACCATTTGCAAATTTTGCATCGTCTTCCAAAATTTTATTCTTTGGGATGGTTTCTAACTGGGTGGTTATATAGGATAGCTTACATACTTTTTTCGTTTTGTATTTCAGTTGGAAGAAGGGAGCAATGTGGAGAATTTGCAAGCGCAGAGGTGTCGTGCTCGCATTGATCATTTGGATTCAGTAGATGTGGAAAATATCACTGAATGGAACAATACAAAATTGAAACGGATTCTTGTGGACTACATGCTGCGGATGTCATATTTCGAGACTGCTACAAAGCTTTCTGAGAGCAGCAACATTTTGGTTTCTCTCTCTCCCTCTTGACACTGATTATATAACATTATTTGGAGATATTTTTACCACTTGAAATTACTTAAAGCATGATCATTGATGTGTCTCTTGTAATGGTTAACATATTATCTGATGTTTCGTTTTTGTAAGCAGTGAAGCGGATTTGTTGTTTTGTACTGCATCTTTATGAAATGCCAATAATAAACATCTCATCTTTTCAGGACCTTGTCGATATTGACATATTTCGAGAAGCTAAGAAGGTGATTGACGCCCTTAAAAATAGGGAGGTAGCTTCTGCATTGTCATGGTGTGCTGATAATAAAACGCGGTTGAAAAAGTCAAAGGTATGGTGGTGTGCGTACTCTCATGGTTAAGATTTACTTTCGTTTGTTTATGAATTTCACTCGGTTCTGTCTTTAAGTATCCAATTTTTACGAGAACCATATCCTGAATAATTATATCTTATTCTTTTAATAACAGAGCAAATTTGAGTTCCAACTAAGGCTGCAAGAATTCATCGAGTTGGTACGAGTTGATAGAGCTGACAGCTACAAACAAGCAATCCATTATGCTCGAAAGCATCTAGCACCATGGGGAGCAACCCATATGAAGGAATTGCAGCATGTTCTGGCTACTTTGGCTTTTAAAAGTACTACGGAATGCTCAAAATATAAGGTGAATCCTTCTTATGATTATATAAATGTTTTACCCGTGTTTCAAAAGCCAATCTGTGGCTCTTCAAGGATGAAAACTGACGCTTCAACTTGTATCTTTCCCGAATGATTGATTTTGTTTAAGAAACCAAAAACGTGGATATTGATTTCACTGTCTCTTTATATAATAGGTTGCTTCTGTAACTTTTCCGTCTCTTTCTGTTGCTGAATAATATGTGTTTCTTCCAACTCTTGTTGAATCTTAATTGATCATTGCATGTATTGCTTAGGCTAATCACTAACATATATGTTTTCGTCTTTTTCTCAGGTTTTGTTTGAACTACGACAGTGGGATGTTTTGGTTAATCAGTTTAAACAAGAATTTTGCAAGTTATATGGCATGACAATGGAACCCTTATTGAACATCTACTTGCAAGCAGGATTGTCTGCGCTGAAAACTCCGTAATCATCAAACTTTATCAATTTTGTATTTGATGTTTTTAATTGTCTATTTTCTGCATCTGAAAATAAAGGGGCAGAAAGTCATTTTTCGAAATGACACCCTTGTGTGATTCTTACTGGGGTTTGTGTTTATACCTTGACATTACTCAGATATGGTTTTGAAGAAGGTTGTACAAAAGAGGACCCGCTCTCACAAGAGAACTTCCGGAAGCTAGCTTTGCCTTTACCATTCTCCAAGCAGCACCATTCAAAGCTTGTTTGCTATATTTCTAAGGAGCTAATGGACACAGAGAACCCACCACAGGTGCTGCCCAACGGCTATGTCTACAGCACCAAGGTTTGATTCTGTTATTTTACAACTTCCTCTTTCCTGTTCTTTTTCTCTTTTTAGAATCTTTTGTTTTGAGCTAGATCAGTGACATCAGTCTATACGAAACAGTTTTAAAACTTTTAAAGTTGGGTATTTTTTTTATTTATTTGATGAATAATGAACTTGCAGGCTCTCAAGGAAATGGCAGAAAAAAATGGAGGTAAAATAACATGTCCAAGGACAGGGTTTGCCTGCGACTACACGGAGTTAGTTAAGGCATATATATCATGAACCCAGATGCTCATAATCCTCACTTTGGTCGCCTTTTCAGTGGATGACTGTGAGGTCAGTATTAAGACCAAAGAAACTGAAATTTCCAACTTTCTCCGTTGCTAGTCTTTGTGAATATGCACTTGCAGATAAAACTTCGCATCACTTTTGTAGAAACAGCTCTTTCCTTTGTATATCAAGCTATTTCTTCATTTCAGTCTTATGACAATTTTCTAGTCAACATGGTTTTAATGGAAGCAAGTTTGGCTGCATTGGTCTGATATTTATCCATCTTTTTCTTCTGCTAATTGTACTTCTTATCTACTACAGTTGTTTCTGTATGAATAAACTACTAGTAGAATAAACCAGTTATTGTTGGTTCAGAGAAGCAAAAAAATGTTCAACGTAAAAGATGGAAATATGAGTTGAAAGTAAAATTTATTGTCAAACGACCATTTCACAAACCACCGTCAACCGATTCTACTACCAGTATCTCACTTGAGCATTTGTGGTGTCTAACCATCCTGATTCAACATGTTCATCATTTCTCTTCCGTTTGTTGGCTTTCGACCTTTGGTTATGGAACGTGGTATAATTTACAAATCCGGATTAAGGAATGGAGTAACACTAATCTTTTTATTCACTCCAATATCTCAATTCATTTGTATATTACTATTGTAGAGACTGTGCTCTGAAAACAAGGTTGTGCAGTAATGACTGAGCCATTCAGCTGCAGATCTCAGAACACGAAGCTCACCAGATAGGAGGTCTCTTGCCATCTGCCTTCTAACAACAAGTCTTTGTGATACAACGTAGCATTTATATTCTTCCATTTCCTGCAAAGGCACCCAATAAACCTTTTTCAAAATCTCCATTGTCGGTCACTGAGTGGCAATTAGTTTAGCAAAGTGTTTTATAGTACCTTGATGCAAGCACTATGATCCTCAATTAATCTGTTGATATGAGACAAGAGGATCTTATGTGCCTCCAACTCTCTGCTCCTGTCCTTTAAAGGAAGCCGAGCTAGTCGGCCATCATTTTGTGCAGCTTCTTTTGACAAATCATTCAGCTCTGATAATCATTATACTGTTAATACGTTCAGCATTAGCCTCGAAGAATGATAAAAGAGATTGACTAACTAACTTTATTGAGCACCTTGAGGAATGGTACAACAGAGAACACGAGCAAATGCACGGAGAGACTGTGGAATTCCTTTCCCTTTCCCTATAGCAGATTTCACTTCCCTGAGAGATCACCAAAACTACGATTAGATACACATGTAAAAAGCTCTGCTACTCAATACCAATTATAAAGAATTAAAGTTCATTGTTTCGAATCTTTGATCACATCACTCTTTCTTACTACACCCTTCTCCCATGTTTCCATTCTATGTGTAAGCAGTTAGAAATTCTATTGGCTTGGTGACATTCTAAAACTCAATTTTCACACGTACTTGATTGTGAAAGTATCACAAGAAGAGTGAAAGATGTTGATATCTTTGACAGTTCGAGTGTGATGTGTCCGGAGAAGTCCCAGCTTCATGATGCGAAGAGGATCATCATTCGGCACAACCATTTGGATTTGAACCTATAAGTCACCACAGTAGTATCAGGTTGAATCTTGATACTAATCTTAAGATAATGACATAGTGTGAAGTTTCAACATCACATTCAGTCAATCAAATGACAATAAAGTTCAAGGCTGGTGTGTGGTATCCAATCCAACATCTACAGATCAATGTTGTTACGACTACGGTGATGATAAAGAACACAAACCTCGTCATAAATGTTGTAAGAAAGGGTAAATCCAAAATCTAATATGAGTGTAGCATTTGAGAATTCACCGTACTTAATGAACACCTACACATAGATGTTTGGTCAGCTTTAAAGTCCATGAGGTAACCAGTCACTGGCATTGACCTCAACCAAAAAAACATTCTTATAGAAGTTAGCGACTATTAAAATAAATAAAAATAGAATTCACCTTATGAGAAGTGAATCTAATCGTGCTATAATGTTTACCTCATCACCAGGACTGTAGTTACGATCTGCAGTGACCTGCAAAAATGAAAACTTGAAATCAATGTACTGGCTTGTTTTCAGTTTGTGTTGCAAGTCTTTAGAGTCAAGAGAAAGTAGCATGGCATCAATAACCATGCATCTTTACTATGTCGATGTACCACATAACTAA
Organism: Camelina sativa; assembly: GCF_000633955.1. NCBI lineage: Eukaryota > Viridiplantae > Streptophyta > Magnoliopsida > Brassicales > Brassicaceae > Camelina > Camelina sativa. Next base: position 24,874,476 of record NC_025693.1, read on the forward strand.
TGTCGATTCACTCTATCATAGAATACCAAGTAGATGTGTGCAAAACTCTAGACGAAGAGAATGCATAATATTAACTAACAGGAATGGAAATAAACCTCTGATAGTTGCTTCTCTTCATCGCTAATAACGATTGATGCAGAAAGCCCATCATGGTTCATGAAGTCTGCAAACGGAATCTGTTCTATTGTCAGAACATCTATCGTACCAGAAATCACCATAAGTAAACTAGAAGATGCAGAACTATATTGAAAGCAATACCAGAGATATGCCTTTTGAGGTTTCCCATGCACGAGATCCCACTGGCCAGATCGAGTAAGACCAACACAATAATTTAAAACCTCCCTTGTGAGGGAGTATACATGGTTGAGAAAACACCAGAAACAGATATATAACGAAATGGATTACATGTGTAGTAACTTTCTCACCTAAAGCATATGCGTACATAAAATTTTCCAAATCTCGGCGTTCCATCACCATGGGACTATGTTGTTTATATGCCTAAGAATCACCAAAAAGGTAATTTTAGAACTCTTATACACTAAGATGAAAAAAAAACCCGACACATGAAAATACATCTACCAAACATACACATATGTATACTACGTACTTGGTTAGCTTGACATAGGACATAATCATAGTACCCTTGCTATTATGCTAAGATTCGTGATGATATGGAGTTAAAAACTTGAAGAAGTTAATTCAAAAATCAATGCCAATGAGTCTAATATTTGTTTTCACCGTCAATAAGTTGTTAGCAGTATATAATATAGCACCTTGATAGACCCAACGTGGTTCAATCTAATGGTCTGATACCACCACGAGACCATACAGAAAAAAGAAAAAAGTTTCATAACTATATAGTCAATATGGGTGTGCCTTTCTCATGGGTCCATACATTATTCTAAACGGTTAAGTAGTCCCCTTGTAGGCCTTCTAAGCAATCAGGAACCCCAACCAACCAATGTTTTCATTACCAAATAAAGATAATTTACTAGTCGTGGGACAAAAAAGTAGCGACTGTGTCAAATAGGGATGTAAGAAAGCAGACCCTCTCTTTATTCTAAGAAAATGTTCAAAAGACTGAGATATACAGGGAAATATCAGAATTTTCATTAGAAACCAACATATCAGGATCACTAAAAAAACAATATTTACCTGTGCTACAAATGAGAATTCCTTTTCAATCTGAGCTTTTTGTTTTACTGTTTCCTTGTGAACTGCACTACAACGAATCATGCTCAACTCATCTTCACCCCAAAATATCTAAGAGAATAAGGAAACCATCTTCATGTTTCTGCATTGTTCAAAATAGCATGGCTACGAAATTGACAGTAAGGCTCATATTGGAAAAGAAAAGAGCAGGTGGAAAAATTAAAAAGCTTTGGGCCTTTTGCGTACCAGGTTATTTGGATTGCATCTTAAACTATAACTATTACTATTTAAACATTTTTCTATCTCTTTTGCCAAAAGAAACGCACATCGACATTCAAAAAGTGACCAAAACAAAATGCTTGAACATGTGACCGCTATAAGGACTAGAGTGAAATCTCACCGTGCTGTGCATCTCTGCAGGCTGAGGAAGTCGGCTGATATAAGGGACCCATCGAGACTTCTGAATCAGAGACTCAAGTCAAAACCAAAACACTCACATGAAAGGGGACACTTTTTTAAAAGTTAAATGCCCAAAATGTTGATGCTAGCTTACTTGACCCGTTTTCTTCTCGCTTATTAGAACAGCAGCAAGCTTTCCAATATTCCCAACTTCGTCGGTCAATGAAACTCTAATATCCAGGGGCAGCTCATCTGGAGTTATTTGCTGAAAATTTCAGTTAGGCAACACTAAATAGCCTGTATAGAATCTTCAATGCTTCTTAAGACATATAATAACGGAAAAGCTCGTTTCAGTAGACAGTAATATACCGCTTTAAAAGGGACTTTCAACATGCAGTCCCCCGCATGGATAACTTTTGAGGCAAACAGTGACCTGCTCAAAAGTTGATATAGTAAACATGTTAGTATAATTGACATTAAAGACAAAGCATCACACCAGGAGACAGCCTCTGGTAGGAAATGAAATTGGTTATTCTAACAATCACTCGATAAACAAACTTCTCGCAAATGGTTGGAATATAATCAGACGACAAAATGACATGGTTCAAATTTTTCCAATGTTTCAACTGTTAATGACAAGACAGATCCATGTTAAAGAAAACATATAGACAAGTCATATTACAGATTAAGCTGCTGCAGAAGGTATCAACAAAGAACCTGATCATTACATTGATTGGACTGCGAAAAACATACCAGACTGCAAGGGAACTATACATAGGTTTATTGAACGGAGCAAATGCGTCTAAAAGTCCATGATAACTTCCGGTAAACAGAAAACGATTTACAAAAATGGACTTGAAAGAAACTCTCTTATCAAAAAATCACCAACCAACCCACCTGCCATAGGTGGATTTACCAATCGTAAGCGTGTTAGTGATCTTCGATCCAGCAATTTGTTCTAACCAGGGTAAGAAGTCCTTGTCCAAAGAGGCCTAAATTATGAAATGGATAAGATGGTAAATCCTCTTTTGTCAGAGAGAGAGAGAGAGCAAAAAAGCACTATACAACATCTACTTACATCAATCAGCTTACAAAAATCAAGAACTCAACAGTCTGTTTGGTCTACCAAAGATAGAAGAAACTAAAAGATCAGAAAGGTTTCATCTTTGGTATCAATTGCTACCATTAGAGGAGGAACATAACTCAGAACAATTCTAGGAACACCGTTAAAACTACACTCAGGTATCATAAAAGCTTTACGGGGAAACGTATTTAACACTCGAGATAATCAAGCTGTGTACCTTTAGTCCTTACATTTCACAAAAGTCTCAATTTTTCAGAAATCAAACCTGAGTTTGGGGCTCCATAGGTAGTTTCCCGGTGAGACGCAAACACTTTGCTAAAGAGCTAAAGCTGCGCTGAGGCTGAACCCAGAACAGCTTCACCGTCGAAATGCACAGTAGCATCTCCGGCCGAATTTGGCTGGCGCGTGAGAAACCACCGCTCGTATTTTATGACTCCGTGTCTCCGACTGCAGCCTGAGCGGTCAGTCAGAACCATTGGATATTGTGAAACTGAGAGAAACCGAATAATCTTCGATCCGGTTTGTTTCGGTTTAATTTCTTATTTGGTTTGTCGAACTAAATCGGTTTATTTTTAATTGATTTTGTAGACACCTTACTTTTCAATTGAAATAGCTTTGAGAATTACTTGCCTCAATAGCTATAGTGTCTCCTCAATCCTCATTATGAAATTTCACGAATATAATTGCAGTGTTAGTTTAAATGTCGATTAAAAGGTTAGAACTTAGAGAGTAAAATATATATAGTTTACTGACATGTGAATGCAGTTTGTGGCCTTATTTTGTATGGAGGCAAAAGTCACTCAACATCATCTTCCACAATACATCTACTGGAAATATTGCACTAATCTTCTACTTATATCGATTCATAGGTGCTTTCTGTAATCCCAAATCCTAAAGAGACTGATATTTTTTATTGATGTCAAAAGTAATACAATTCACATACACAATCAATGAACGAATTCAGTAATGGAAAAAAATAGTCAAATACAATATACGTTTTTGGTTTTTTAAGTATCATAAGCTGTTGCACACTCTCACCTTCTCTTGTTCTTGCTCCCAAGCAACAAACACAAGTAAAACAAAACCCTAAAAAGGAATCCGAAACCTACCGTGATAAGCAAGCAATTCCATTTACTAAGCTGCGTCACTCCTTGCTGCTTCAGAATATCAGCACCAGTCGTTAAACACGTTGAGCTCGATATCCTCATCCCGATCGATCTGCTCACAGAATCCAAAAGCCTCAGCTTCATCCCATACGCCAATTCTCCCAAAGGCGTGTTATCAAAAATCTGAACACCTCTCACAAAACACTCTGTAGGATCCGAGAACTCATTTTGAAGAACCGCTTCGTACGGATACTTAACAAGAGAAAGATAATTAAACCAGATCCAATACTGAGGGATTCGATCTCTGTTGATGAAGAAGCCACTGAACAGCAAGAAGTAAGCCAAAATGGCAACAACGATCGTGTAGCCTAACATCACATGCGGAACGACGCCGGATAAGAAAGTCACGAAGGAGCTTCCGGACCAGAACGAGGCCAAGATGATTAAGCAGTAGAACAAAAAGCCCATTAAGCCTCCTTCAAGCCCAACAGCCCAAAACGTCGTCGCCGCGAAAGCTACGGAGAGGAAGATGAGCGAAGGGAAGGTAACAATGGCGTGAGAGAGGACGTAGGAGGATCTCCGGTAAGCGTTGTAAGCTGTTTCTCTCATGAAGATGTAACGTTCCTGGAGAAACACGGGAAGAGCATCGGCGCAAGTGTAGAACATTGTCGACATCGCGAACGCGAAGAACCCTAGCCGCTCTTGTACTCCTTTTGGTGAATTGTCTAGTCGCCAGAACACGGTGGCTAAGATGAATCCGGTGACAGTTACGGTGGCTAATCTCATTCCGATTAACTCCGGCTGTCTTCTGGAATTGAGGATTGAGCGTTGGGTGAGAGTTTTGATCTCGATCCAGAACGGATTCGCGAATGAAGGGACGGCTAGGGTTCCGCCACCGTGGTTTACTGCAGAGGTGCCAGCGCCGCTGCCTGAGACTAGTTTCCCTCTGCTTATGCTGGCGGAGATCGCTTCTTTTAGGGTTAAATTTGGGTTTGGAGAAGCCGGCGAAGTTAGGGTTTGAGAATTGCTCTGTTTCTTCATCTCTTGCCATTTCTTGTTGAATTCAACTAATGCTCTTGTTCCTCCAGCTGATCCTTCGAGTTCTCTGATGAGATCGAGCGTGAACTCTGTTTGATTCTCGTTTTCCGGTATCGGATTACCAAATCCGGCGAAAAAACTCGGCAAACTTGCCGGAGAACCACTGAAGACGGTGTGACCACGTGACAAGAAGATGAGACGATCAAGCAAACTGAGAACTCTGTGACTTGGCTGATGAATCGACATGATCACGATACTACCACTCTCTGCGATCCTCTTCAAGACTTTGACCACCATGAACGCACTTGTGGAATCTAAACCTGAAGTAGGCTCGTCGAGAAAGAGAACAATCGGATCGTGGATGATATCGATTCCGATCGAAACTCGCCGTCTCTCTCCACCTGAGATTCCACGGTGTCCTTCGTCTCCGATGATTGTTTTAGCAGCGTTTCTTATACCTAGCTGGTCGATTAGGGCTTGTACTCGGAGCTTCTTCTTGGATTTAGGTAAGCTTCTTGGTAATCGAAACTCAGCTGCGAACATTAGTGTTTCTTCTACAGTAAGCATCGGGAAGAGAAGATCGTCTTGCATTACGTAAGCTGAGATGACTTTGAGCATCCGAGATTGAAGAGCTTCTCCGTTAAGCGTTACCGTGCCTTTCAAGCTACCTTTAGCGATCCGATTCGCTAAAGCGTCGATCAGAGTTGATTTACCTGAACCGCTTGCTCCAAGAACGGCAAGAATCTCTCCGTCACGAGTCTCGCCGGAGATATTGTCTAGAAGAGTCTTGGTCTTGGAGAAAGATGACCTCCTCCATGGAACCAAGTCGTGAAACTCAAGCTTCCGGCGAACAGAGACGTTGTAAGTGAGGTTGTTGAAAGAAAGAACGAAGGGAACAGGACGCATGTGATGATGATCATCTTCTCCGTCGAGTGATGATGAACCGTCTCGGTCAAAGAACTCATGAACGGGAGTCTCGTCGCCGACTTGCACTTTTCGAACGTCGCTAACGTTCTTGAGAAGTTGACCTAAAGTCAAAGATGAGCTAATGATCTCCATGGAATGAAAGGGCGACGCATGATCGTCTTCTGCTACAAGGCGAGACATTTAAGAGTAAAAGAGAGCGTAAAGTGAGAAAAATGCTTATATACACTTGGAAATTAAAACACTCTTTGCATGATCAAAGTTGTATGTTTTATTCTAAGTTTTGATGTGGAATGAAATGTGAATTTAGTCTTTATATATGTTTATGAGGTAACGTGTTGTAAGTGTGTGAACACGAAGGCTCGATGTACTATTGAATGAGCATGAGAAATCTGTTAGGTTAGTGTTGTTGACAATAATATTTTTGCGTTTGGATGGAAATGCGTTTTGGATTTCTCGTAATTTTTAGTTAGGGGAAGGTAATTAATGAGATATACGACCTAGAATTCCAGGTGATAATTACTAAATACGTTGAAGTGTGTATGTGAAATGGGTGTACACGTGGCGATTAGGTGTTATTTTGAATGGAGAATTAGGTGAAGAGTGTTGATCTAACCGGGAGGTATAGGAATTGAGAATAGAGAACTTTCTTGCGTTTCCAATAGTGTTTGGTCAATTAGTGGTTCTATTAGTTTTTTTTTAATCGATTCTTTGGAGATGTTTGTAGTGAAATAGTGATTATTTGTATCGCAAGCAAATGCATGTACTTTATTAGATAATATATTCACATTTTCTCAACTAATTCTGTAAAATATAAAAATAAAGTTGTACTGTTTGACAAAGTAGTATTCGATTTGAGAATTCGGTTGTGAGCTAGGCTATTAAAAATCCTCTAATTCTTTGTTTTGGGTTGGGAAATACTATACAAAATTTCAAACTTCATTTTTCTGTTTTTCTTGATTAGTTAGTTGGTGGTAACGGTGGAACCTTCTTTACCAAACTCAACACTATATTTTTGTTTAGTCATTGTCCCCTCTATACTAGGTGAAGGGTACTGTTGATATATAGAGAAAAAACTACGGATTATTTTTCCCCCCGTCAATTACAAAAAATTCTATGCACAAGTACAAAGAGTTTTCTCAAGATACGGTCGGCTCAGCCCTGAAGATTGACGAGTCGAGTCCTCTTCCGAAAACCATGCATTGTTCTATCCAATCAACTCAGCTTTGATCCCAGTCAGAGCACGAACATGTGCTTTATAGCGAGTCTATTCCAGACACAATTGGGACAACAATGTATGTATTATACCAAGCGCGAATAGGTTAATTCATGCATGGCCCTTTACGAATATTTAAGTTCGAACGTTAGATTCGTTCAATCAACCGTTGAAGAATTTGAGTGGGGAAAAGATCAAGGTGGTAAGGAATTGTGGGTCCTAAAGATATTAATTGGTTATCGGCAAGTAATTAAAGAATAAACAAATCAAAAGATTAGGTAACTTCCTTTTATTTAGTACGTATTGGTAGCATGAAAGCATTCATGACGTACAGGCTTGGCTTCTTGTATTTTCAAATCCTAAAATTTGACTCCTTTTTCGGTTGACCTTGTAGGTTTAGGTGACTAACTTCTACCTACCCTATCCTTCCTTGCCGCCATAAGCAAAGGGTCAAAGACTCAAAGTTTATACTACCATCGAATAAAGCTTACAAGAAAGCTGGCTACTTTGAATTACATTTCGGGCAACTGTTTACTTTTGTTTTTTAAAAGTGCAATTTTGTCAAATACGTTATGTTTACACCGCCCACGAAAGATGGCAAATAGCTCACACGCACACTAAGCCGTTATGTTAATTACCACATTGGTAGCATGTGGTATCTTTGATTTATTTTGAATTATTGATATATATAGTTATTGTTAAGTCAAAAACAATACCAGTCATGAATTAAGCTAAAAGCCTAAAACTTTATAATTTAAGTTTGAGTTGTAAATGTGTTATGGTAGATTTATAATTTTGAGTTACATTGTTAACTGAACAAATTCAACATCTCGGACAATGTTTTTAGAGGTAATACAACATTATACATCAATATCTCAAAATTCAAAAAAGCTTGCTTTCACAACGGCAATTTACATTAATATATATGACGTTCACACCCTCTTATTCTTGCTTCCGAGCAACAACGAAAAATAAAACAAGATCCTAAAGAAGAATCCCCAAGCTAACGTTACCCACAAGCAACCCCATTTGTCAAGCTGCTCAATTCCATGCTGCTTAAGCAAATCAGAGCCCGTCCTTAAACACGTTGATTCCGTTAACTCCATCCCCAAGTAACTGCTCACTGTATCCAAAAGCTTACCCTTTGTCGTTTCAGAAACTCCTTCCATTAGTGTATCATCAAAAATTTGGTTTCCTCTCACGAAACAACGGGAGGGATCATCAAACTCGTTGTGCAGAACAGCTTCGTAGGGATACTTAAGCAAAGAAATGTAATGTATCCATATCCAATAAAGATGGATTCGATCTCGGTTGATGTAGAATCCGCTAAAGAGAAGGCAGTATGAGAGATAGCCAAATGTGACCATGTAACTCATCATCACGTTTGGAATCACACCGGAGACAAATGTAACAAAAGAGCACCCTGACCAGAATGACGCGAAGATGATCAGAAGGTAGTAGATGAAACCCGAGAGACCGCCGTTTAGACCAACAAACCAGAACGTGGTCGCTGCAAAGCCGATGGAAAGCACGAAGAGATGAGGAAGAGTTACAAGAGAGTGAGATATAACGTAGGATGATCTTCGGTAAGCGTTATGCGCAGTTTCTCTCAAGAAAATGTATCTTTCTTGAATAAAAGCAGGTAAGCCATCCGCGCAGCTGTAAAACATTGTGGCCATTGCGAATGAGAAAAAGCTTAGCCGCTCTTGGACGCCTCTAGGAGAGTCATCCACTTTCCAGTAAACCGTAGCCAAGAGAAAACCAGTCATCATGACTATGAAAACTCGTGTTCCGATAAGCTCGGGAGTTCTGGTCCAGTTTATCATGTAGCGTTTAGCTAAGATTACGGTCTCGATCCACCATGGGTTTACGTAAGAAGGAATGGAGCTGAATGAAGTAGAGACAAGTTTGCCTCTTGAAATGCTTGCGTTGATGGCTTCTCTCAAGGATGATGAGTTATGGTGAGGTTCTTGGCGAACTCTAAGCTTCTTCTGTTGCCAATTTTTGTTGAATTCGACTAACGCTCTTGTTCCTTCAGAGGATCCTTCAAGCTCTTTGATTAGGTCAAGTGTGAATTCTGCATTGTTCTCTTTATCCGGTATGGGATAACCAAATTCTGAGAAGAACAAAGGGAGAGTAGCCGGAGAATCACTAAACACACTCTGGCCAGAAGATAAGACGATGATACGATCAAGAAACTCCATAATCCGACAACTAGGCTGGTGGATCGACATAATTACAATGCTTCCACTACGTGCAATCCTTTTCAAGACTTGCACCACCATGAACGCACTGGTTGAGTCTAGTCCTGAGGTTGGTTCGTCAAGGAACAAGAGGATAGGATCGTGAATGATGTCGGTGCCAATAGATACACGCCTCCTCTCTCCGCCAGAGACGCCACGATGGCCTTCGTCTCCGATCAAGGTGTTTTTAACAGTTCTGAGCCCTAACTGATCGATTAGGGTTTCAACTCTGTCTCTCTTCTTTGATTTGCTTAAGCTTCGGGGAAGTCTAAATTCAGCAGCGAACATTAGGGTTTCTTCGACGGTGAGCATAGGAAACATGAGGTCTTCTTGCATTACATAAGCCGATATAACTCTCAAAACACGAGATTGCAAAGCTTCTCCGTTTAGAGTTACCGTGCCTTTCAAGCTACCTTCCTTGATCCGTCCTGCTAATGCATCGATGAGCGTTGATTTTCCAGCTCCGCTTGCACCAAGAACGGCTAGGATCTCTCCTTCGTTAGCATCTCCCGTGATACCATTGAGCAGTGTCTTTATCTGAGCAGGACTATGTCCGAAACGAAGACCAAAACGCTTTTGAAGAATGACGCTATAGGTGAGGTCGTTGAAGGCGAGGACGAACGGAACAGATGGTGTCTCAGATACATCAACATCGATCACGACGTCTCTTCTCAGCATCTCGCCGGAAGATTAAGCTGTGTGTTCTTGTCTCTCGGCTCAACTACAGCATGAGAACAATTAGTAAAATCTTAACAGTTGTATTAATTATGTCTTTCATTTCTAGAGAAAATGTATATGAATAGAAGTATTTAATTTCATTTTTCTTTGGATATTGTATACCAGATTTTAGGAAGATTGATAATGATTCTAGTGGTTCTATTGATTAAGATCGAGTTGCAATTTGAAAAACTCGCATATTGTGAATGCATACCAAAAAAACGCACAAGAAAAGAGAAAAAGTACGCGAAAAAAAAATAAAAAAAATAAAAAGTTTACCTAATGGCGTAGTTTTCTTAGAGCATCCTCTGCGGTCCGGGACAGTTGTTATTGCAATTTGGTGTGTAGTAACGATCTTAATCTATCGCGCTTAGGAGATAATTAACGGTGATTTTGGTTTTTTGAGTGAACGAAATTTTACCATAACTCAAGTGCTAAAGTAAAGTTAAGAAGTATATGAAGCTTTGTTATAGATTCTATATATATGAAATAAGATACTGTATATATACTCGTTTAATTGATAAGAGGTTTCGTGACGTATATTGAAAGGATGACCCATTACAAGTGTGTTGTGCATGTTGTATGTTGCGTAGTGGACACACACACACAGTTCCTGTTTTCTTATGGCTCTTGTCCTCTTCTGCAACATGCTTAATAAGCCATCGTTGCACTTGCATCTGATGTTGAACTAACATGCATGACGAACACATGCAAATCACTATTGTGCTCCTCTTTGCCTTTTTCTTTTTTTTTTTCTCTTTACGGCATAAGTCATAATTCAAGAGTGAGCGAGGACTGTTATAATCTTGTTAATTAGATTCACTATATTTGACATAATGGTAGAATAGCGTTTAATGCGATTGAGTGCAAATAAGGAAAAGCTTCTTTTGGATGAATTTGCTTGATTATTTGTGTGGTTTAGTGCAGTTAGGAATGTGTGTTCAGTATAGCCTCTGATCTCCAATTTTGATGTCCACATTATACCCTCCCTCTTGACAAAATACTCAATTTGTGATCAAGGTGTTTTTTTAAACCATGAAATAAAAGGAAACCAAAGCAAAAAAAAAAAATTATTGAAAGCTAAGGGAAACATAATTTATTTGTAAACAAAGAAAATATATTTTGAGTTTTTTTTTTGAAAATATTGAAAATCTTCTCTTAGATAAATTTGACTTGATATGTGTGGTTTATTGCAGATAGGAACATGTTCAAGAGCCTCTTTATGAAATAAATGATCTCCACTTTTGATGTCCAAATAATCTACATCACATCTGTTATCGTCTTGTTGTCCCATCCACCACTATGTAATGAAATCTTAACGTTATTGTTTAACATATACTAGGTAACAACCCGCACTTAAATCAATTCAAATAAAATTATTATTTGGAATTTGATATTTGTTTGTATAAAATAAATTATGTAAATAATTCTTTTTTTTTGTTTTATTCAAATTTACATTTATTTTATATAAATATATGTTTCACCCGTGAAATATTTGATAGTAAATAATAATATTAACGCGGTGAAAAAATTTATATAAAATTTATTTTAATAAAACATAAACAATTATTAAATTTTTAAAAGAAATTAATTTGTTATCTTTTAAAGAAGTATAATATTTTTTCAAATTAAATAACTACATATAGTTTAATTTATTTAATGAATTTTTATTTAGTCTACATAGGTAATGACATAGATGTAATTAGGATTAATTAATAGGGTTTATTTGTTAAAATATGCTTGAAGATTTCTGGCAACGACACATCAGCATTTTTTCAAGAGTGCTTCTCTATTAATATATAATAGATGAGATAACACAACTATAGACATTAATAAACTAATTCATAAATATGAGACATGTAACCAAAACTCACAGAACTTTGATGATTAATTAATAGCGACTAATTTAAAATCGTAGTTACAGTTATCACTACACCTTCTAAAACATCACCATATTTTCGCTGATTCTTATTTTGTTAAAATAGACGATAACTAATGTGCGGAAATTCTCAATTTACACGTTAAGTGGTTCTAACTGAATTGCTCGTATTGCAAAATACTTAAATTTAAAATGTATCTAGGTGGTCTGAATTTTATTTGTCATTTTTTTTTGGTAGGGAAATTTTATTTGTCATTTGATGGCGCGATGTTTGTTCTCTACCCCAAAAAAGGAATTATATTTTCCACCCGAAAAGGAAATAACTTGTAGTTTAGCGAATACATTCAATTCTGTAAAATTTATATACGATCGATCAGGACCATTAAACTTTACTATCACTCACGTGCATGCCATATTGCCATGCGCCATACTGATTGCATGTCGGTAAGGATTGTGACGGCCAAAAAATCCTGCGCCATCAATCCAAAGATTCACATTTCAAACAACGTGTAAGTAAGGTAAACGACACCTGCGATTTTACGACTTCGATCTTTATCAACCTGTGCGAGAGCGAGAATCTTTCCTCGCAAACATCCACCCTCTAAAGGAATCAAGATGATTTTACTAGTATGCACTCAAAAATTAACTCTCTCTTACAAAAACAAGATGAATCCCTGAGAAGCTCCTTGGAGACGAAAACGACTTTAAATTACTGTCTTCTATATCTTACTTATTGTTACGGAAACCATGCATGATGCACTAGGCCCGTTTTTTAAGCCCATCTTCAAGACTTCTTGGTAGGTTGATGATCTTAAATAGAGTACCAACAAAACTAAGTCGGTGTACATACTTCAACAACCTCCAGATGAGTTGCATTTCCAGCCTCTTCACTTCTTGACTTCTTGTGTCACAGCCGTGTTTAATTATCTGGGATTACACACTCAGCAAACAACAATTAAAATACTTAAAACACCATGAAACATATACATTCGCCAACAAAAACCCTTTAAAGTAAGACTGCTTAATTATAAGCTCATTCAATTGCCTTCTCTAATGGTTTCTGCTATACCATAAGCCTGTTGTAACTATTGGATGGGTATACAAGTGGTTCGGATTTGTTTTCGTTCTGATATGCTTTATTTTATTTTATTTTATTTTATTTTGTCATTGAATAGTCTATACACTACCCAAAAAAGTATTTAATTTACTTACCAAACAACTTGGAAGTTATGAATCTTTTGATATAAATGTCGTATTTCACCAGATATTTTGAGTCACACTTGATTATGTATTTTAACAACGATACTAAATGTTGAATAGTACTTTTTTTTTTGCCAACCTATTTAATGTTGAATGCATAATTTCCAAGCCATTTTCTATTAGAGTTAGTATCGTTAGATCTGGAGACGTTAAAGTTCATATATAATTATGATGAGACTAAAAATGCCCACTGAGTTTTGAGAATGAATTAATATCTATCTATTTGAAACCTACATTCAACTACCATCACATTTTCAAACAACACCTCAGTCCTCAGATTTCTGCTTTTTATCTAGTAAGTTTCTACTTATATGTGTTGAAATTTTATTATATCATTAAGTAACTTCAACTGAATCATGTGTTGAAGTCCTTTAAAATTATCGTATACTCAAGTAATTGTATAATTATAATACAATGGATTTTAAGAAACAATATACAGTACGTTTATTTTACAACTTTGATACACATATAAACTATAAATGTTACAATTAAACTACAACAACCAGAAGCAGATACTTTAGAAGTTTCAAGCTTCACTTTAAAAGTATATAGTATAAATGCGTTTGGTGTATATGTTTCTGTGCTTGTGGACTACCCTTCACGTCCTCTTATTCTTTCTTTTTTTTTGACCAAATTACGTCCTCTTATTCTTGCTCCCAAATAGCAAAGAGAAGTAAAACAAGATCCTAAAGAAGAGACCCCAAGCAAATGTAATCCACAAGCAGTCCCACTTGCTCAGTTGAGTTATACCTTGTTGCATAAGTAAGTCAGTCCCTGTTCTCAAGCATGTGGACTCCGTTATCTTGGTTCCTAAAGAGCCACTCAGTGTATCCAGGAGCTTAACCTTCATCGCATGGGGAACTTCCGCCAAAAGCGTACCATCGAAAACTTGGACTCCCTTAACAAAACACCGAGACGGGTCATCAAACTCATTGATTAGGACAGCCTCGTAGGGATACTTCAGCAAAGAAATGTAATGAAACCATATCCAGTAAAACGGTATTCGATCTCGGTTGATGAAGAACCCACCCAGCAGTAGACAGTAGGAAAGATAGGCAATAGTGACCATGTAACTTATCATGACATTGGGAACAATACCGGATATGAAAGTAACAAAAGAAGATCCTGACCAAAAGCCTGCGTATATTATGAGGCAGTAGAAGAAGAAATTCTCCAACCCACCGGTCAAACCAACGGTCCAAAATGTGGTTGCAGCAAATGCAATGGATAGAGCGAGTAGCTGAGGCAGAGCCACGAGGGCGTGGGATATGACATATGAAGATGTCCTGTATGCGTTGTGCGTTGTCTCTCTCAAGAAGATGTATCGTTCTTGGATAAAGACAGGGATGTTGTCGGCACAACAGTAAAACATGGTGGACATGCCGAATGCAAAAAAGCCCATTCTCTCTTGTGCACCTCTTGGAGTGTTGTCAAGCCTCCAATATATAGTAGCTAAAAGAAGACCAGTCACCATGACAGTAGCGATCCGCGTTGCTATGAGCTCAGGCGTGCGGATCCAGTTTCTCATGTAACGTTTGGCTAAGATAAACGTTTCGGTCAATGGAGGGTTTACGTATGAAGATACTCTTTCCATCGAAATAGGACTGGCTCCAGATGAGCCTGAGACTAGTTTGCCTCTAGAAACACTTGCAGTAATTGCTTCTTTTAGAGATAAGCCATTTTGTGGCGTGGCTCGAGCAGATTGGTTCTGTTGCCACTTTTCGTTGAACTCTACTAATCCTCTGTTTCCTTCAGAGGATCCTTCGAGCTCTCGAACTACATCAAGTGCGAACTCAATGATGTTCTCTTTCTCCGGAACAGGACGACCAAAATCAGAGAAGTAAGAAGGAAGACTAGTCGGAGATCCATTGAACACACTCTTGCCACGAGATAAGATGATAAGCCGATCAAGCAAATCAACGATACGAGCACTAGGTTGATGAATCGACATAATAACGATACTGCCACTCTGAGCGATTCGTTTCAAAACCTGCACCACCATAAACGCGTTGGTTGAATCTAACCCTGATGTAGGTTCGTCGAGGAAGAGGAGGATCGGATCGTGAATAATATCGATTCCGATCGAAACGCGCCGTCTCTCTCCTCCAGAGACTCCACGGTGTCCTTCATCTCCGATTACCGTGTTCGTCGCGTTTCTAAGCCCTAATTGATCAATTAGGGTTTCAACACGCTCCATCTTCTTAGACTTAGACAAACTTCTCGGGAGACGGAACTCTGAAGCGAACATTAGGGTTTCTTTAACGGTGAGCATCGGAAAGAGAAGATCGTCTTGCATCACATACGCCGATATGACTTTCAACAGACGAGATTGCAAAACTTTTTCTCCGTTTAGAGTTACCGTGCCTTTCAAGCTATCTTCCGCCACTCGTCCGGCTAATGCGTCGATCAAAGTGGATTTTCCGGCTCCGCTTCCACCAAGAACGGCGAGGATTTCTCCGTCACAAGCCTCGCCTGAAACATCATCAAGCAGAGTCTTCGTTGAAGCCGTCTTTTGCTGCGAGAAACCAAACCGCCGGCGAAGTACGACATTGTAATTGAGATTGTTGAAGGCTAGGAGAAACGGCACAGGTCGTGTTTCAGACGTTGGAGCGAGATCCAATATGTGATGACTCGGAGCATCTTCGCCTGAATGTTTTTTCCGGCCACTATCGGTGAAATCTTTCAGTAGTTCGCCAAGTGTCGGTGACTCGTTACCGCCGGCGAGAGACATATCTGAAATTTCCGCCGAAACACGTGGCATCTTTAACGAGTAAGTGAACGGCGTACTCTTTTTAGTTGAAGGAAGTTAACGATATACTCGATTGGGTTGACGGCAGTTTAACGGTGTGTATTCTTGAAGATGAAGCTAACAATGAAGTATCATACTACATACAGTGTCTGGCCAACCTTGAGAAAACACAAAAAAAAAAAAAAAAAA
>NC_025693.1:24890814-24917096 GCF_000633955.1 Camelina sativa
ATTCAGTATTCTTGAGAGAAGTACATACTATAATTGCTTAAAATCCTATGTAAAGTTAGTAATAAGTTATATATATGAAGAAAAAAAACTCACAAGAACCACATATGTATAGGATAAGTTTAATAATGGTGAGACAAGATTCATGATTTCTTAGTCTATTGCACTTTAAAGTACAAAGATCATGAATCATAAAAGTAAAAATAACTGTTATTTACTAAACTTGTGAAAATATTGAACTTACTTGTTAAACTTCAATTATCTTCTTCTTTCATGGAGCCAAAAAAAAACTCTCTAGTTCAGATTTTTGTTGTTGTATATGTCTGAGCAGTGACCACTTCTCTCTCTCATCGTATTTATAAAGAGACTAAAATAAGCTCATTTATTATTATAGTTTGGATTTTGAAAATTCAAAATAAGCAAAAATACAGGAAAAAAAAACACGGCTCTAGATAGTAGAATTAATACTCTTTCTCTTTCATAAAGAGGGTTATTTTAGATATTTGTTTTTTGTTTCCTTTGATAAAAAAGAGATTTGTTTTTGTTTCATAAATAACATCATTCCACATTTCCAATATTAATTTTACACTTTTTAATTTACTTTTAACTCAAACTAAGTTTTATTAAATTTAAATCATTAATCACTTATTAGATAGAGATGTCTAATTTTTTTATTTAAAATTTGTGTGAAATGTGTCAAAATAATATTTTTTTTTTATAAAACAGCAAGAGTATAATATAAACTAATAACATATCTTAAACTGCAATGAAACAATATAGATACAATTTTAATTATAACAATTATCTCTTTATATCCCACTGATTGTGAGTCTAATACTTCCTCTGTATCATAAAGAATGATTTTTTGAGATTTTTTCTTGTATCACAAAAATTGATTTTCTGTATATTTTTATTAATTAATGTTAAGAAAATGTAAATTTCAAGAATCATTAAATGAGAATTTAAAAGTTTGATTAATTACTATTGGTTAATAATTATAAAAATATGTTATTATAAATAAATAATGCACTTCTAGTTAAACATTTAATGTTTTTCTTAATTTATGTAAAAATCTTAAAACATCATCTATTGTACTTCCTCCGTTCTAGTTTAACTGTCGTTTAAAGTTTTTGCGCACAAATTAAGAAAACTATTAAATTTTATGTTTTGCCCTTCATTAATATATTTTATAATTTTTCATTGGTTCAAACTTTAAAACAGCAGAGATAAGATTGAAATATTCATCAAACATCTGCATTGAAAGTCTAAAACGACAACTAATATGAAACAAAAATTAAATCCTAGAACGACAACTAAATTAGAACGGAGGGAGTAATACATAGAAAGTACTGAAAACAATGGTATGGTTGGTAGATAATGGCAATCGTACGTAATTGCGGTATAGTCAATGTCATTGCAGCGGCATTAGGACGATATGGATTAATGGCCAAAGATGTTTGATGTTATTCATGGAGTTCACATGGACGATGTATGGTGATAAGCAATTTGACATTGACTTTATTATAGTCCCCTTCGCAAGATATTTGAGCCGTTGTTTCTCTTTTGATATATATAGATTGCCGTTCACTTGGTTTAGGGTGGAATGTGAATTGTATTTTGGTCTTTTTCTTTTGTTTGAGTTCTATTTATGTTGATAATCTTTTGTCTCTCTCGAATCGAGTTCCTTTTTTTTTGTTTTTCTTTCAAAAATACCATCAATATTGGTGTCTTGGTGATTTGGCCGCTTTTTCCACTAGCGTGGCAAATATCTTGGCGGTGAATGTGATGGAACTACCAATAAGTCTAGCTGATACAAGAACAATTATAGAATTACGGTGTATGGATATATGATATGATCCAAGGATTGAGTGACAAACATATATGGAAGAGTTGGTCTGGGGGACACGAAGAAAAACAAAGAAGATGAAGACGTTGTAGCATGCTATGAACATAATTGTTGGTTCGTTAGTGGTTCTTTAGCGAGTAAGACTTGCCCAAAGAAATAAAGCGCATATAATTTCTCTTTTTTTTTCAATACTACCAGTTCTTGTAAACATTATGATCAAGTTAATGCAAATGTTTTAGATGTTAAGCAAATGAATTAATAAATCAAGAGAGGTTATAGTTACCATTCCCAGTGCAGTTAAATTTACCTCTCAATCTTATAGAAAAAAAAACTGAGAAAAGCAAAACAATAATTGTATGGAGTATGATGGGGCCACGAAGTTAAATTGTATTCAGGTAATTAGGTTCGTATCTAAACTTTTTAGAAGGAAAGATAATAAATGCGGAGAAATGATTGGTGTGGAGCACGAGAGGCCATGAATTAAGAAGCTAAAGTTTTGTGGCTCGCAGGACTTCACAAATTAAATATTAAAAGCCACACATAGACATAGACTGATAGATATGCACATCGGTTCTTCGGGTATGGGACTAATTGGTGGACTATAGTTTGGATTATAAAGTCTATAATAAAAAGATGAAAATAAATTGTAGAAAAGTGTTATAGGGAATGAAAGGAGAGTATATAATCCCTTTTTATCATGAAGAAAAATAACGACTGACACTCTGACAGTATTCTACGAGAAGAGTAACAAAGTTTGCATATAATATTTTCTGTTTTGTTTTAAATAGTATAATTTATTGTATATAGGGCCATTTAGCTCAAAGGAGGAAATAAGAGAAAAATAAAATATATATATACAAAGGAGAAAGTGAAAAAGTCCACGTGAGGAAAAGAGAAGAGAAAACAATAACAACTGTTAATTATGCAACAAGAATACAGATTATTATACATAATACAAAATATATAATAGTAAGATGGTTAGATCAGGTTACTCACTTATTAATTAGTAATTTTTTTTGTTGGTTATTCTTGCCAAATTCCCGTATATACGTACAAAACTTAGGAAATTACCAACACCAGTCGACATCTATTCTAAGGTTATCAAAATCGTGAAGCACGTGCTTCCTCCTAGTGATAACGCTTGGTTGGACGAAATTAAAATGCAAATTGGTTTTGGCATTTAAAAATCTGACCTACCACTCCATTGTTACGTTAACAACCAAGTATTGCTTAAAACAACGCTTATGTAAACGATAAACTCGTGATTCTATTCAAATATTGTCTTAAAAGTAATATGTTTAAGAGCGTGGTTGGTTAAGACTTAAGAGCGTGTTTAAAAAATATGGTTATTTATGCGAAGTCACCTCTCAACGCCAAAATCACAATATTTTGTGTTAATATAAATGATTAAGAATTGTGATCTAGCATAAACATAATGAAATCGTGTTTGAAAATCAAATTTACAAAATCTTGTTCAAGTACGATAGTTGTAAACTTTTATTTTGATGCTTTTTATGAAATCATGATATGGCGTCAAAATTATAGAGTCGTATGTTGACACTAAATCTATAGACTCACATTTAAAATTTTTAATATTAAAAGTGTCGAATCTAGTTTTAAAATCTACGAAATCTCGTTTTAAAGCTAAACTGTTTTATACAACATTTGTGACCATCCATTTTTAGCACATAGATCGTGAATTTATATTTTGGGAATAAAAAATCTCAAATCTTATAGGTAATTATTATGATACGGATTTTAATTTAAGCATAAAATTATTTTGTAAAATTTTAATTTAATTAAAACAAATTACGTTGGTTATTAATTAAAACACAACATAACATTTTCTTGTTACTTGTTCTAGGATAAGTAAAATTTTACATTCATATGTTTCTTCAAATTAACAAACGGACAAAACTGTATCCAAATACAATACCATATACAAAACCTAATTTAATAAGTGAACAACATTTAAATGCCGAATCTGGATGTTGCATCTAAATGTTATGTTAGACATGAATGCAATTGCAGGACACAAATGAACATTGATGAGATTGTGGAACTCCACGTTCATTCTTACGGATATTACTATGGTGGTCCAAAAAAAAGCATGTCGGCCCAGTCTTACATATTTTTAGGTGATCACGGACATGCATGCGGATCTAAAGCTTAACTCAAAACCTAACATACAGGGCTGAACATCTCTGACCCATCAAAACGACCTTACTTGTGTAAGACCAAATTTTCATATATGTGTTTTGTTTGCTTCTTTGATTTGAGCTTGAAACGTTGATGTTTATGACCAAATTTTTCACCCTTCTGAATTTTCTCTTATTCAACAGAATCAAACACTTCAATAATATGTAACCGAAAAGTTCAAAACCAATGCCAAACGCAACACATAACCAGATTCTCCAAGTTATCGAACCACAGTTGCCATGAGTCATCATCCTTTAATAATGAACATGCAACAAGTTTCAGATTTGATTCTTTGTTGACCAAAATTCAAATTTTGTTTCCTATAATTTTTTGATCACTTGGTTTCGTTTAGTGTAATCTCTAGAATTAAGACCAGCTAGTGATAACACAATTTTCATCCTATTCCATGATACTCTTGTATTATTCTTAAAAATAGTTGAAAACATTCAAAAGGAACTAAGTTATTTAAAGGATTCGACATAGAAAAACATAAAACACCAAATACGTACTCCAGAGAACCTATGGAACTCAAAGGCCCAAATACTAAGTTATTTTAATCCTATGGATTATCAGTTCTCTTCCTCTTCGACCTTGTTCTCGTTCATCAGCTGAGCTAATCTCTCGGCAACACTCAACCTAGCCCCTCGACAAGCACATTTCTTTGCGATGAAAAGCTCAAGAACATCCTCCGCCAACAATTTGTTCTGGATCACAGCTTTCCCGGTTTCAGGAATGCTATCATCTTTAGAAAACGCAACCTGCAAAAAATTCACAACAAATCCATAATAAAATATTCCAAAGCTACACGTTATAACTACTATTATTTCAAACGCTACTTCTACATTAGTGTTCTGTTCACATTTAAAATACTAAAACATTCACTAACGCAAGTATTAATTAAACATGCAAACAGAGTATCTCGTTGCAATTTGGCATTTAATTTGAACTTACAATAATGTAAAACGCCAAATCAAACTATAAATCAAGTCACTGTTATGGTAGCAAAGTTACCGTAAGAGAGCCGTTTGGGGAGAAAGCAAAAAGAATGGATGCACCGGGAAGGAAGTTTTCGTCCTTGAAGACCTCCAAGAACGTCTCCACAGCTTTGGCTTCACAGTCCGTATAAATCCCTAGAGATTTCCATATAGCCACACAATTCGCCATTACTCTCTCCCAGTATTTCTGTCCAAAGAACGGCTGTTTGATAGTCACCTTAACAAACTTCTCAAACGCACCTAAAGAGCAAATTGAAAGAAGTTAAACTAAGTTGGTCTAATAATCTAACTTGACGTGTAAATTAAGTAACTGGTGTTATATAAGGAATTAAGTACCTGTGACGATTTCACGGAAGAACGGGACAGATTCCGTTAACTCCTCTGCGGGTTTGCCCTTCCACTTGAGGGAGAGTGATGGGACGGCGTTAGCATCTAGGTATACTCCTACGACGGTAAAAATTATGAATTCTCCTTCGATCTCCAAGCCTCGGACACCTGCGCGTATTTATATGTTAGCAAAGGATCACATAGTCAGCGAAAAGAAGAAGACAAAAACAGAGGAAACGACAACCGAACCTGCGCCACCGAGGAAGAGTGGATTGGCCAGTGACCTGACGGACGGTGCAAACGTGACGGAATCTACATGAAGCTCCGCGACGGTAGGGAGCGGAGACGGAGAGACGACAACGGAGGAGGAAGACATAGTTGAGTTACGATTACGAGTGTTGGACTTAACTCACTTATGAGATTTGTCTCTCTATTTATATTTGATTGGAAGATGTAGTGACAATTGGTGGTTTAAACCTCGGATCCCCTTATACCTAACAAAGACTTTTTGTTTACGATCTTTGTTTGGTTGCATCTTAGGTTTTTGGTTTGGTTGGATGTGTAAGCACGTGGACTTAACTAACTTTTGAGATTTGTCTCTCTTTTTATATTTGACTAGAAGATGTAGTGACACTTGGTGGTTTAAAACTCGGATCCTCTTATATACCAAACAAAGACTTTTTATTTACGCTCTTATTCCTTTAAGTTTCGTTGCAGCTTAGGTTTTTGGTTTGGGTTAATATATTTTAATTTTAAGATATGAAATATATTATTGAATTTCATAAAGGCTTATCTTCTTCAGAGTTTTGGTATATCATTATAGGTAAATGATTTATGTTGTTAAAGATAAATGGAACATGATAAATTTTAAGCTAGTTTATATTTATTGAAATTTCTATATGAATTTTTAAAATATAGAGATATTTGTTGATGCTAAATCGCAACAATATAGATAATACAAGAATTTGGGGGTAAAAATAGAGCTGGTCCTTTAATTAACACTGAAACAAAGCAAGTGTTTACAGAGAGTTTGAGGTGTGCGACGTTATACTTCTGTCGCTCCAAAGACTTTTCGTATGAGATGAAAGAGACAACACACAAATGCTAAATGCGACTAATACGACTTGGACTTGCGGTTTAGCTCTTGAATGCTCTCTTTAATCATCTTTTTCGGATATCGTGCTCGATAGTGACCTCTCTTCTTTATAATGAGACATTGATTTTAAATTTCTTCTGTCTCTTCTGCAAATTATGATTTTACCCCTGTACTTGTTGGGCCAAATTAAGGTCTTGTAGACCTGCTAAACTTCTGGGTATTCTGTTCGGGCCTTATTAATGTTGGGGACAGAACCCATATCCAACCATCTTACTAAATAAAAGTAGAAGCTATAAGGTTCTTAAGGCGTCCACATGAGATTTAAAACAACCTATCGGGATTTGACATGTCACTAATTAACATTTTTAAAAATTTTCAGAATTTTGTATATTCAGATTTTTTAATAATCAATCAGGATCAAACATCTCAATATTTAAAATTTTTAAATTATAAAAAATTTATATATTAAAATACTTATAAATAAGTGTGTACAACGTCTACATCGGCCTGAATTTTTTTAGACAATGGCTGAGAAACATTATAAATAAGACTAATATGCTTCCAATTACGAATGAGCAGGAACCTTGATTTATTAGGCGTCCAAATTTAAAAAATTTAAAAGTTTAAAATATAATAATTATGTGAAGTGACCTTAGTGCAGTGGCAGGAGCTAAGTCCATTGTAGAAGACACCATCACACCCGGAATCAAGTCTCGGCTCCTACGAATGTAGGAATTTGGCTAATGGGCCGGCCAGTTGTGGCCCAATGGTTGACAAAAAAAATATTATAATTATTTTATCTATACTAAATAAAAGTAGAAGCTATAAGCTCCTCAAGCCGTCCACATAGGATTTTAAACAACCTATCGGGATTTGACATATCACTTATTAACATTTTATACAATTTCCAGAATTTTCTATATTAAGGTTTATTTTAGACAACCTATTATGATTTGACATGTCATTCATTAACATTTTTAAACTTCTAGATATTTTTAGAAAAAGGAAAAATTTTATATTTATGGAAATAAAAGAACTATGCACAATATCCCACATCGTCAAGAAAAGTTTAAGACAATGGTTTAGAACCAAGTATAAATAAGATTAATATGCTTCCAACAACGAATGAGCAGGAAAGCTTGATTTATCAAGCGTCCAAGTTTAAAATTTTTATTCGGTTTCATCTGGTTTTTTATTTGATCAAACTAAAACTTTAAAAAGTTTCAAAAAAAATATGATAATTTTTAAAAATTTTAAAAGTTTAAATATTATAAATATAGGAGCTTTTAAAAGTTCTTAGCTTTTAAAAAGTTTTTAAATATTATAATTTTAAAAGTTTAAAATATTATAAATATTGAAACTTTTTAAAAGGTTCAAATTTTATATTTCGAAACCTTTTAAAATTTTAAAATACTATAAATATTGATGTAAAACATAAATGATCTTATTTATCTACGTTTGTGCTTTTTATTTCTTATGAGCTATAAAACATATTTTTGTGTATGATTTTATAGATGAGTTGATATTCTTTCATTAATTTTTTATTTTTGGGTCTAAGCAAGAAGAATTGACCTCGCAAGACCTTGATTTGATGTTTGAGTCAAGTTTTGGGGTTTAAAGAAGAAAGATGGACGAGAAACACACATTGGTTATGGTTAGAAATTTTTTTAACCTTAACCATAGCCATTTAATAAACGGTTAAACGGTTACATTTAAATATGATTCCGGTTCAAGCGGTTACGGTTATATACGGCTATGGTTGTTTGAGAATATGATACAGTTGATATTATTTGATGATATAACATAATTGATATTATTTATTTATAATTAATATGTTCTTATAGTGTACTCATATTTTTATATATCATATGATTCATATTAAATAAATTATTATTAGTATATTTTATTATGTTTTTAAAATATTATAAACCAAGTAAGAATTTTGGTTGGAGAAGATTCTAAACGTGTGGATCTAAAACAAAATAATTATATGGATAAAATTATCAATAATTGGATGCATGTGTTGACTATGCTGCTCTTTATTAATTTCACAAATTTTATGAGAAAAGAAATAATTTTGTTCTTCGAGTTTGATGGGTTAACAAGTTGTGTGGTAGTCGAAAAAAAGGTTTTTTAGTGGAAGAATGTGAAAAAATTGACGAAGAAGAAGAAGAAAAAGAATATAACGAAGAACTAGATGGTAAAAGTAACAATGAAAATTACCACAAATTTTGACAATGAAAATAATAATACTAATTTTTTTTTATAACATAATATTTTATTACCGTCATCAATCATATATAATTTTCATAAAAATATATCAAATAAAATTTGGAGCTATAAGCTTCTTATAGCGTCCACATAGGATTTTAAATAACCTATCGGGATTCAACATTTCACTCATTAACATTTTTTAAACTTACAGAATTTTGTATATTAAGATTTTTAAAACGACGAATTGAAATCAGACATCTCAATAGTTAACTTTTTTTAAATCATAATTTTAATATTAAAAAACTTATAAATAAGTGTATGTACAACATCCCACATTGGCTATACAATTTTTAGACAATGGCTAAGAACCACTATAAATAAGACTAATATGCTTCTAACTACAAATCAGCAGCAACCTTGATTTGGCTGGCGTCCAAATTTACTTTTTTTTATTAGAATTAATGAAACTTTTAAAAGGTTCAAAATATTATAAATATTTAAATTTTATAAAAAAAAATTAAAATATTATAATACCCCCATAGAAAGTTTAAAATACTATAATTATTTAAACTCTATCAAAAGTTTAAATATCATTAATATTTTACTCTAAAAATTTTAAAATGTTATAAACATGTAAACTACATCTAAATTTAAAATATTATAATTATTTAAACTCTATGAAAATTTAAAAATTTAAGTATTATTAAATATTAAATATTTGATTTTTTTAATATTTTGAAAATATCTTATTTATCTCTCTTTGTGCTGTAAGTGCTGTAAAACATGTTTTTGTGTATGACTTTATAGGTGATTTCATATTGTTTCAGTAAGTTTTTTATTTTTGGGTCTAAGGAAGAAGGATTGACGTCGCAAGACCTTGATTTGATATTGTTTGAGTTAATTTTTGAGGTTTAATTGGGGCATTCTCAAAAATACCATTTTTTCATGCCTCTTTTTAAAAATACCCCTCCATGTTGATTTTTTTATGTACAAAATGACCAAATTACACTTTTTTGAGTGACAGCAAGAATGTACAATCATTAAAATCGAAAAATTTCCCGCCAAATAATAAAAACACATTCCCGCCAAAAAAATGAAAAAAAAATTCCGCCAAAATTGAAAAATTTTCCCGCCAAACAATGAAAAAATTCTTGCCAAAATTGGATTTATTCCGCCAAAAATTTTGAATTATATTTTTTAAAAACCTTGTAATCGCTTTTAAAAATCTTTAAAAACCTTGTAAACGCTTTTAAATTAAAAACCTTGTAAACGCTTTTAAAAAGTTTTTTAAAAGCGTTTACAACGTTTTTAAAATGTATTTAAAAGATTATTAAAAGGTTTTTAAGAAATTTGTTTTATAAAAACATTTTCAAAACCTTATAAATGCTTTTAAAAATATTTTAAAAACCTTTTAAAAACCTTGTAAACGCTTTTAAAAACAATTTAATAACCTTTTAAAAACCTTGTAAACGCTTTTACAAGGTTGTAAACCTTTTAAAAACCTTATAAAAGCATTTTATAAAAACCTTATAAAAACTTTTTAAAAGCATTTTTTTTTTAAAAAATTTTAAAAGCGTTTACAAGGTTTTAAAAACGCTTTTAAAAGGTTTTTAAAATGTTTTTAAAAGGTTTTTACGAGATGTTTTTTTTATAAAAACTTTTTATAAACCGTGTAAACGCTTTAAAAATATTTTAATAACCTTTTAAAAACCTTGTAAACGCTTTAAAAAATAGTTTAATAACCTTTTAAAAACCTTGTAAATGCTTTTAAAAACCTTGTAAACGCTTTTACAAGGTTGTAAACCTTTTAAAAAGTTTATAAAAGCTTTGAAATTTTTTTTTGGCGGGGAAATTTTTTGCGGAAATTTTTTTTTCTCAAAATGTTTTGTCAAACTTTTTTTGACCAAGATTTTTTTTGGCGGGAACATTTTTTTGAAATTTTTTGGCGGAAAATATTTTGGAAATTTTTTTTTTCATTTTATTGATTAAATTATTTTTCATGTAAGGGTAAAATGATCATTAAAAATAAGAGATGGCAAAAATGAAAATAACAAAAAAAGGGTATTTTTGAAAAAGGTTATATCAAAAAGGGTATTTCTAACAAATTTCCTTAAAGAAAAAGGAACGACGATGAACACATTTTTTATTAACTATACATATGTTCATATCACTTTCTCAGCAAGTAATTTGCAATTTTGTAGTATTAAAGATTTTGGTTCAAGAAGATTCAATACATGTGGATCTAAACCCGAGTAAGTATACAAGTGAAAATATCAATAATTGAGTGCATGTGGTGTCTATGCTGATCCATGAAATTTTATGAGTAAATAGACAATGATTTTGGTTTTGGAGTTTGATGGGTTAACAAATTATTTAGTAGTGTAAATTTTTTTTTTTATATGATTATTAAGTGGAAGATGTGAGAAAGCTGCCGAGAAAGAGGAAGAAGAAGAGTATAACAAAGAACTGGACGGTAAAAGTTATAATGATAATTATCATGAAAATTTGACAATAAAAATGACGATAAATAATATAAAGAGTAAGAAAACAGTGGAAACAAACAAGAAAACATAGATGGTGGCTGTCAATTAAATATGAGAAAACGAGATTAAATCATGATTCTGAAAATGTTTCGTTTGTCAAGGTCCGATCCGCCTAGCTTAGACGTCCAATTAAATCCATGATTCTTTTGATCAGATTTGATTTTATAGCACAACTGATTTTTGTATTTTTAAATTTTTTTGTGTATCTGAAATAAAAATTTGGCCTTAATAGTAATTTAAAGTTTTCTATAAGATAATATTTTATAACTGTCATCATTCATATATATAATTTTTCACCAAAATATATCAAATAAACCCACACGTATTAATTAATAAGAATCTCTTATCTAGGAAACATATATTAATTCACTTTTTATGAAAACAAAAAATCTGGCTTTCAACTACAAAAAAAAAATGTAGAGAATTAAAATCACAAACAAAAAAAGAGCAGAATATATGAACTGAATTTTTTTTTTCTCCGCAACTGAATTTCTCTTACGTTTAAAAGAAATATGGTCTATGGTTTTCTTTTGTCTTGTCTTACTTACTTATTGTTTATTTTTTTCCTTCTTAAGTTACAGGTTATAAGAAAAGAAGAATAAATAAATAAAATTTAATTGGTTTAACAAAAACAAATTTGCTAAACAAACTGATTCATAGTTTACTATAATCAGGGGAAACAAAAATTCGTAATACTTACTCCAAGCATAATGGTTCGGCATTTCTGCCATTACAGAAGACTAGAGCCAAGCAGGAAATACATCAACATCACAAACTGAGAAAGCATAATAAACTGGAAAGGTGGAATTAGCTAATATGCATACGATGTCAGTCGAATCAGTGTGAAATAAATTTGTCAGTTTTGCAAATTATGTGGCTCCAAGTTAACTGCGACTTTATATGCTTTAAATGTATTGTCGATTTATATACACCTAACACAATTGATTATAAATGTGTGCTGGAATGTTTGTACTTTTGTAACTTAATAGTCATTAATGCAAAATCAACCTCTATCAAATTCGAAAGAAATATTTACGTTGTAAAACTAGTGAATACATCAGTCACATTATAATTCACATGCGTCATGTTTGTTCAGTAGCCAAACTCGGATTTGTATTTGGTTATTTACACCTCAGAATCTCAGATAACCGGTCTTATGAATTATTTACTCTCTACCAAAGCTTTAAAATGTTCTTTATATAGTTATATCAGTGCCGGCGTAAGCATCAGCTCCACCCGGTGCAAAAGTCGAAGTGCATCATCGTTACATTTTGTTTGTAGTCAATCCTTCCATCCTAATTCATAGATTATGATGTACCTGTTTTCACAAAAAAAAATACAAGGAAAAATCAGTCATTGCTCAAGTGAATAACATCATTCTCTTTACATGTTTTGAAGCAAAATCCTCAATCAAAGTTTCAACATCCAATTCTTCCAAAAACTCATTCTCAATAGCCATCAAAGCTAGTCCATTTAATCTGTCTTGTGACATAGAAGTCCTCAAATATGACTTCAATAATTTCAGTTTGGAGAAACTCCTTTCAGCTGAAGCAACACTAACAGGAATAGTTAGTAAAACTCTATAAGCAATTGTAGTATATGGAAAACTATCAAAAGGTACAAGAAAATTTATTATATCATGAGCTTTCATATTTTCATTTGGTAAAAGCTCCTTAAGAAACTTTAGCTCAATAAAAAGTTCCTCTCCAACAATGTCTACTAAATCACCATTTTTCAAACTGTTTTCTAGATAACTACAATGAGACATTAAACTCACATCATCACACATTTTCAGTTTAGTGGAATCAAACAAAAAACCAAACATCTTTTCATATAACTGATATTGTTCAAACCTCTTATTAAATGAACTAATAGCATGATCAATGAGATACAAAAAATATTGAATTCGAAATGTTTCTTCTGCAGATAATAAAGTTTCATTACCACTAACTTCATCATATTGTTTTTTTCTACGGATAATTCTTTTTTCAATAAATATAGGTTCAACACCAATTTCAGTGGCAATTTCCTTAGCTTTTATCATAGCCTCAACAAATCCAACTTCTCTATATTTCTTAAAATAAGAAATTAAGGCACTTACCTCGGTCATTGCAACATCAATCTGCATATCTTTTGACTGTAATTTTTTGCTAACTATATTTACCACATGCAATATGTCAAACCAAATAACAGTAGATAACAAAAATTCAAAACTACTAAGCTCATTCAATGCTAAAGATTTAGCTTCACTTTGAATCATTGGATCATTATCATTTTCAGCCACTTCAAATAAAGACTCTCTTATATCCATAATCTGAAACCGTATAGCTTTAATACTCTCAACACGACTTTCCCATCGGGTTGTTGATAATTGCTTAAGAGTTAAACTTTTCACATTATTTTTCAAAATATCCCACCTCTTTATAGAATTAGCAAACAAAGAATACAAGCGTTGTACTACCCCAAAAAAATCTTTAACCTTCACCGAATTATTTCCAATATCACACAAAACCAAATTAAGACTATGACAAGCACAT
Organism: Camelina sativa; assembly: GCF_000633955.1. NCBI lineage: Eukaryota > Viridiplantae > Streptophyta > Magnoliopsida > Brassicales > Brassicaceae > Camelina > Camelina sativa. The sequence continues at coordinate 24,904,569 of NC_025693.1, forward strand.
GGTGTATAAAATGCCCTAGGATTCAAATCCAAAAGTCTTTTTTGTACACCTTGTTTGTATCCTTTCATATTAGATCCATTGTCATAACCTTGACCTCTCACATTATCTATATCAAGATCTAGAGATTTTAATACATCCTTTAACACTTCAAAAAGCCCTATACCTGTTGTGTCATCTACTTGAATAAATTCAACAAAGTACTCTTCTACTTTAAAACAATTTGAGGAAAAAGACACACACCTTATAATTATTGACATTTGCTCTTGATGGCTAGCAGCAGGGGTGCAATCCAAAATCACAGAAAAATATTTGGCTTCTTTAATTCTCATAACTATTTTTGATTTAATTTTTGAAGAAATTAAGAGAATCAGTTCATTTTGAATACTATGACTAAGATAATGATGATGAATACTTCCACTAGTAATCCTAAAAACATGCTCTTTCATCACAAGATCAAATTCTGCTAACGTCTCTACTAATCCTAAAAAGTTGCCATTACTATTTTGATATAATGTATCGTTGGTTCAACGAAATGCCAAATTATGCTTTGCAAGATATTTTATAATTGCAATAATTCTAATTAATACATTTTTCCTCAAATGATTTACTCAGAAATTGCCATATAATGTATCGTTGGTTCCACGAAATGCCAAATTATGCTTTGCAATATATTTTATAATTGCAAGATATTTTATAATTGCAATAATTCTAATAAGGCAAGAAGTATGGAAAAACCCATATCCAACAAGGCCATACATGGTGCAAAATTTTTGAATTTTGAGTTATATATGTATGGCCTTGTTGGATATGGGTTTTGCCTTATATGACACTCGGTCTAACAAAGACTTCTTAAATATTCCGTTTCAAAATATAGGATATTTTAACTAAAATACGCAGATTAAGAAGTCTTTACTTTTAACAAGTTCAACCAATCAGAAATAATACTGTATAATATAAAATACTAAACTAATCTAAAAGTTGCATAGATACTTAAAAACATCATATATTATAAAAAAACTTCTCTTAAACATCTTATATTTTGAAATGGAGGGAGTATATTAATCTAAAGTTCTGGCTCAACAAATTTAATGAAAGTCTGTTAAGCTTCGGAGAGGGCAATCTCAGGAATTTGCGTTGACATCTTAGGCAGCCCTAAGTCAACAGTCGCCTATAAAAGCAGAGGACATTTATTGGGATCACCATCCTGACCCCCATAGATTATCTATAGAGCAATACTTTGCATCGAATACTGAGTTTATTGCCTTTTGTGTAATTCATTTCCGTTTCTGAGCTTGTCATGGTTCTGGTCGTTAGTTTGCCTGTAAATTGACGAGCATAATCTTGATTCTTTGTAAGTGACGACCTCATTTCTCGTTAATAAAAGGACCAACTCCATTCTTACCCCATAAAATCTTGTTTATTAGTATTATGCTCATCTCGGTACAAACAGGCCGTAATTAAAATTTTGAGTTTTTTAAGAGTTCTACCACATTCATAAATCTTTCTATCGGATTATACCACATTGCAAAACTCCTTTCAAGGAGTACCTCAACTGTATGATAGAATTACCTGTCCTTTGTTTCCTATGCAAAATAATAAAAGAATATTTTCTTGTTTTTTATTTAATAAAACTGTTGTGTTGTGTCGTGTCTTTTCACTGTCTTGCACAACAGTCCAATTTCAAATTAAAGCAGTCCAATCTCATTTAAACTAAAATCTTTCTCTAATTTTCTGGGTTTTGCTTATACTTTTAAATTTTACTTAAACAAGATTCTACTATGAAGGAAAAAAGCATTCTCAGTCACATTTGTCTCATACTTCTCATTCTATTAGGTTCATCTATGGACAGATTTAAACTTTATTTTTTGTCTATCATGTTAATTGATTCATATTATTTTATTTTTGGTCCATGACATTTGTTGTCCACTGTAATATTTTTGTCTACTATCTAGAATCTTGTCTACGAGAAATATATATTTCGTCAACTTTAAATATTATTTTTTACTATGCATTTTTTATCGATTTAAAATATTACAAATGTATATACATATGTTTTAATGGACAACTTATAAATAATGTCTATCGTTTATTAGTCTGCAAGACTACAACACACTAACTTAAAGGTGGTGGACAAACTTAAGTCAAATATAATTATTGTTTGTAGGATAAATATTGTCCACAACTTATATTTTGTCTATTATATATATATAGTTAATTATTTGTCAACTACTTAGATAGTTTCGACTTTTCTGTTGACATTAAATGCCAACGTAATTAATGCTGCGTCAAATGTTGTACTGCATCGCCAAACGCCAAATTTCAAGGGAAGAGAAGAGGACTATTAACGTCATTTAACATAGTCACTTTTGGTAGATTGGAAAAAGTTTTTCTAATGTGGTAAATCTGAAAATATTTATATCCAATGTGGTAGATTGGGCAAAATTCCCAAAATCACAAAATTTTGTGTTAATATAAATGATTGAGAATTGTGATCTAGCATAAAAATAATGAAATCGTGTTTGAAAATCAAATTTACAAAATTTTGTTCAAGCGCGATAGTTGTAAACTTATATTTTGATGCTTTTTATGAAATCATGATATGGCGCCAAAATTATAGAGTAGTATGTTGACACTTAAATTTTTAGACTCACATTTTAAATTTTTAATATTAAAAATGTCGAATCTAGTTTTAAAAACTACGAAATCTCGTTTTAAAGCTAAACTGTTTTATAGTACAATATTTGTGACCATCTATTTTTAGCACATAAATCGTGAATTTATATTTTGGGAATAAAATCTCAAAACTTATATGTAATTATTATCATACGAATTTTAATTTATGCATAAAATTATTTTGTAAATTTTTAATTTAATTAAGACAAATTACGTTGGTTATTAATTAAAACACAACAAAACATTTTCTTGTTAGTTGTTATAGGATAAGTAAATTTTACATTCATATGTTTCTTCATATTAACAAACGGACAAAATTGTATGCAAATACAATACCATATACAAAACCTAATTTAATAAGTGAACAACATTTAAATGCCGAATCTGGATGTTGCATCTAAATGTTATGTTAGACATGAATGCAAGACACAAATAAACATTGATGAGATTGTGGAACTCCACGTTCATTCCTACGGATATTACTATGGTGGTCCAAAAAAAGGCATGTCGGCCCAGTCTTACATATTTTTAGGTGATCACGGACATGCATGCGGATTTAAAGCTTAACTCAAAACCTAACATTTTAACCAAAAAAAAAAAAACTCAAAACCTAACATACAGGGCTGAACATCTCTGACCCATCAAGACGACCTTACCTGTGTAAGACCAAATTTTCATATAAGTGGTTTGGTTGCTTCTTTGATTTGAGCTTCAAACGTTGATGTTTATGACCAAATTTTTCACCCTTCTGAATTTTCTCTTATTCAACAGGATCAAACACCTCAATAATATGTAACGGAAAAGTTCAAAACCAATGCCAAACGCAACACATAAAGCTTTCAACCTTTTTCTTAGAACCAGATTCTCCAAGTTATCGGACCAGTGGACCACAGTTGCCATGAGTCATCATCCTTTAATAATGAACATGCAACAAGTTTCAGATTTGATTCTTTGTTGACCAAAATTCAAATTTTGTTCCCTATAATTTTTTGATCACTTGGTTTCGTTTCAGTGTAATCTCTAGAATCAAGACCAGCTAGTGATAACACAATTTTCATCCTATTCCATGATACTCTTGGATTATTCTTAAAAATAGTTGAAAACATTCAAAAGGAACTAAGGTATTTATATAGGATTCGACATAGAAAAACATAAATTACCAAATACGTACTCAAGAGAACCTATGGAACTCAAAGGCCCAAATACTAAGTTATTTTTATCCTATGGATTCTCAGTTCTCTTCCTCTTCGACCTTGTTCTCGTTCATCAGCTGAGCTAATCTCTCGGCAACACTCAACCTAACCCCTGGAGAAGCACCGTTCTTTCCGATGAACGACTCAAGAACATCCTCCGCCAACAATTTGTTCTGGATCACAGCTTTCCCGGTTTCAGGAATGTTATCATCTTTAGAAAACGCAACCTGAAAAAAAACGTTCATAACAAATCCTTAATAAAATATTCCAAAGCTACACGTTATAACTACTATTATTTCAAACGCTACTTCTACATTAGTGTTCTGTTCACATTTAAAATACTAAAAAACATTTCCTAACGCAAGTGTTCATTAAACATGCAAACAGAGTATCTCATTGCTGGCATTTAATTTGAACTTACAATAATATAAACCGCCAAAATAAACTATAAATCATGTCAATGTTATGGTAGCAAAGTTACCGTAAGGGAGCCGTTCGGGGAGAGAGCAAAAAGGATGGATGCACCGGGAAGGAAGGTTTCGTCCTTGAAGACCTCCAAGAACTTCTCCACAGCATTGGCTTCACAGTCCGTGTAAGTCCCTCGAACTTTCAATATAGCCACACACTTCTTCGTTACTCCCTCCGCGTATTTATGTCCAAATAACGGCTGTTTCATAGTCAACTTAATAAACTTCTCAAACGCACCTAAAGAGCAAATTGAAGGAAGTGAAACTAAGTTGGTCTAATAATCTAACTTGACGTGTAAATTAAGTTGTTATATAAGGAATTAAGTACCTGTGACGATTTCACGGAAGAACGAGACAGATTCCGTTAACTCCTCTGCGGTTTTGCCCTTCCACTTGAGGGAGAGTGATGGGATGGCGTTAGCATCTAGGTATACTCCTACGACGGTATAAGTTGTGAATTTTCCTTGGACACCTGCGCGTATATATATGTTAGCAAAAGGATCACATAGTCAGCAAAAAGAAGAAGACAAAAACAGAGGAAACGACAACCGAACCTGCGCCACCGAGGAAGAGTGGATTGGAGGAGGCTGGTGACTTGACGGACGGTGCAAACGTGACGGAATCTACATGAAGCTCCGCGACGGTAGGGAGCGGAGACGGAGAGACGACAACGGAGGAGGAAGACATAGTTGAGTTACGATTACGAGTGTTGGACTTAACTCACTTATGAGATTTGTCCCTCTATTTATATTTGATAGGAAGATGTAGTGACAATTGGACGTTTAAACCTCGGATCGCCTTATACCTAACAAAGACTTTTTGTTTACGATCTTTGTTTGGTTGCATCTTAGGTTTTTGGTTTGGTTGGATGTGTAAGCACGTGGACTTAACTAACTTTTGAGATTTGTCTGCCTTTTTATATTTGACTAGAAGATGTAGTGACACTTGGTGGTTTTAAACTCGGATCCTCTTACACCAAACAAAGACCTTTTGTTTACGCTCTTATTCCTTTAAGTTTCGTTGCAGCTTAGGTTTTTGGTTTGGGTTTTATATATTTATATTTTAAGTTATGAAAGGTATTATGGAATTTCATAAAGGCTTATCTTCTTCCAGAGTTTTGGTAAATCATTATAGGTAAATGATTTATATGATTTATGTTGTTAAATATATATAGAACATGATAAACTTTAACTAGTTTATATTTATTGAAATTTCTATATGAATTTTAAGAATATAGAGATATTTGTTGATGCTAAGTCGCAACAATATAGATAATACAGGAATTTGAGGGTAAAAATAGAGCTTGTCCTTTAATTAACAATGAAACAAGGCAAGTGTTTACAGAGAGTTTGAGTTGTGCGACGTTATAGTTCTGTCGCTCCAAAGACTTTTCGTACGAGACGAAAGAGACAACACACAAATGCTGAGTGTGATTAATACGACTTAGACTTGCGGTTGAGCTCTTGAATGCTCTCTTTAATCACCTTTTTCGGATATCGTGCTCGATAGTGACCTCTATTCTTTATAGTGAGACATTGATCTTAAATTCCTTCTGTCTCTTCTGCAAATTATGAGTTTAACGCTGTACTTATTTGGCCGAATTAAGGTCTTGTAGACCTGCTAAACTTGTTGGTATTCTGTTCGGGCCTTATTAATATTGGGGACAAAGCCCATATCCAACAATCTATACTAAATAAAAGTAGAAGCTATAAGCTTTATTAAGGCGTCTACATGATATTTAAAACAACCTATCGATATTTGACATGTCACTAATTAATTAACATTTTTAAATATTTCCAGAATTTTGTATATTCAGATTTTTTTAATAATCAATTGGGATCAAACATCTTAATATTTAAAATTTTAAAATTATATAAAATTTCTATATTAAAATACTTATAAATAAGTGTACACGGTGACTAGAATTTTTTTGACAATGGCTGAGAACCATTACAAATAAAACTACTATATTTTAAACTATAAATTTATCAGGTTTGCTTGATTTATGCTTATTTATCAGGTTTCCAAATTTAAAAGTTTTATTTGATTTATTTTAGTAAATTAAAATTTTTAAAGGTTTAAATATTTATTATAGAATGTTTAGAAATATTATAATACCTCCATAAAAATGTTATAATATTATAACTATTTAAACTCTATAAAAACTTAAAGTGTCATTAATATTTAACTCTAAAAAAATGTTACAAATATTGAAACTACATCTAAAGTTTGAAATATTTTAAATATTTAATCTCTATTAAAAATTTAAAAGTTTAAGAATTACTAAATATTATATATCAAATTTTTTAATATCTTGAAAATATCTTACTTATCTCCGTTTGTGCTCTATATCTTTTTTTTATTCTTTTCTTTTTTTCTAAATAAATCAAAAGATGACCCCCAAGTTGGTTGCCCAAGTTGGAGGACAAGAGTTTACAAAAAAAAATTCAGAAACTAAAGATCTAGAAGAGCGGGCCAGACAGTCTGCTCGCGTATTTGACGTCCTCGGAATCTGGGACAGGGTAAAGGATGAGAATGATGCTCTTAGAGAATGGAAATCTTCTAGCAAGGAGGAGAAGGCTGGCCAATCGTCGGGTGCTTTATATCTCTTATGAGCTGTAAAACATGTTTTTGTGTATGACTTTACAGATGATTTGATACTTTTGCAGTAATTTTATTTTTATTTTTAAGTTTAAGAAAGAAAGATTGACGTCGCAAGACCTTGATTTGATGTTATTTGAGTCTAAAGAAGAAGGATCGACAAAAAGCACAAAATATTGTTTTAACTATACATGTGTTCATATTACTTTCTCTGCAAGTAAGGATTTTGGTTTGAGAAGTTTCAATATGTGTGGATCTAAAACCAAATAATTATATAGATGAAATTATCAATAATTGGGTGCATGTGTTGACTCTGCTGGTCTTCATGAATTGCACAATTTTTATGAGAAAAGAAATGATTTTAGTCTTGGAGTTTGATGGGTTAACAAGTTGTGTGGTAGTCTAAAAAAAAAGTTTTTCAGTGGAAGAATGTGAAGAAATTGACGAGGAAGAACAAAAAGAAAAGTATAACGAAGAACCGGACGGTAAAAGTAACGATGACAATTACCATAAATTTGACAATGAATATGACAAGAAAGAATATGAAGAATAAGAAAACATTGAATAAAAAATACAAAAACATAGGTGATAGCGATCAATTAAATATGAAAAACGAAATAAATTCATGATTATTAAATTGTTTTGTTTTATCTGGTGGTCATAGAAATGGTTTAGGATATATGAGGTCACCAGTTTGATTCGCCTTGCCTGGACGTCGAGTTAAATTCATAAACTTTTTATCAGATTTGATTTTAAAACACAACTGATTTTTATATTTTTAAAAATTGTGTATCTGAAATTTAATAATAATTTTTAATAATAATTTAAAGTTTTCTATAAAATAATATTTCATTAACGTCATCAATCATATATAATTTTTATCAAAATATATCAAATAAACCCACGCATAGCGTGGGTTCAAAACATAGTTTATAAATAAGACTAATATGCTTTTAATTACAAATAAGCAGGAAGCTTGATTTATCAGACGTGCAAATTTAAAAATTCTATTAAAAATTTAAAATATTATAATTATTTTATACTAATAAAATTTGGAGCTATAAGCTCCTTACTGCATCCACATAGGATTTTAAATAATATATCAGGTTTCAAGATGTTAATGATTAACAATTTTTAAATTTACAGAATTTTCTATATTAAGATTAAAATGGCGAATTGAAAACAAATTACGTTGGTTATTAGTTAAAACATAACAAAACATTTTCTTGTTAGTTGTTATAGCTAGGATAAGTAAATTTTACATTCATATGTTCTTCAAATTAACAAACGGACAAAATTGTATCCAAATACAATAACCATATATAAAACCTAATTTAATAAGTGAACAACATTTAAATGCCGAATCTGGATGTTGCATCTAAATGTTATGTTAGACATGAATGCAAGACACAAATAAACATTGATGAGATTGTGGAACTCCACGTTCATTCCTACGGATATTACTATGGTGGTCCAAAAAAAAGGCATGTCGGCCCAGTCTTACATATTTTTAGGTGATCACGGACATGCATGCGGATCTAAAGCTTAACTCAAAACCTAACATACAGGGCTGAACATCTCTGACCCATCAAAACGACCTTACCTGTGTAAGACCAAATTTTCATATAAGTGTTTTGTTTGCTTCTTTGATTTGAGCTTCAAACGTTGATGTTTATGACCAAAGTTTTCACCCTTCTGAATTTTCTCTTATTCAACAGGATCAAACACCTCAATAATATGTAACGGAAAAGTTCAAAACCAATGCCAAACGCAACACATAAAGCTTTCAACCTTTTTCTTAGAACCAGATTCTCCAAGTTATCAGACCAGTGGACCACAGTAGCCATGAGTTATCATCCTTTAATAATGAACATGCAACAAGTTTCAGATTTGATTCTTTGTTGACAAAAATTCAAATTTTGTTTCCTATAATTTTTTGATCACTTGGTTTTCGTTAGTGTAATCTCTAGAATTAAGACCAGCTAGTGATAACACAATTTTCATCCTATTCCATGATACTCTTGGATTATTCTTAAAAATAGTTGATAACATTCAAAAGGAACTAAGTTATTTATAGGATCGACATAGAAAAAAATAAAACACCAAATACTAAGTTATTTTTATCCTATGGATTCTCAGTTCTCTTCCTCTTCGACCTTGTTCTCGTTCATCAGCTGAGCTAATCTCTCGGCAACACTCAACCTAACCCCTGGAGAAGCACCGTTCTTTCCGATGAACGACTCAAGAACATCCTCCGCCAACAATTTGTTCTGGATCACAGCTTTTCCGGTTTCAGGAATGCTATCATCTTTGGAAAACGCAACCTGCAAAAAAACGTTCACAACAAATCCTTAATAAAATATTCCAAAGCTACACGTTATAACTACTATTATTTCAAACGCTACTTCTACATTAGTGTTCTGTTCACATTTAAAATACTAAAACATTTCCTAACGCAAGTGTTCATTAAACATGCAAACAGAGTATCTCATTGCTGGCATTTAATTTGAACTTACAATAATTTAAACCGCCAAAATAAACTATAAATCATGTCAATGTTATGGTAGCAAAGTTACCGTAAGGGAGCCGTTTGGGGAGAGAGCAAAAAGGATGGATGCACCGGGAGGGAAGGTTTCGTCCTTGAAGACCTCCAAGAACTTCTCCACAGCTTTGGCTTCACAGTCCGTGTAAGTCCCTCGAACTTTCAATATAGCCACACACTTCTTCGTTACTCCCTCCGAGTATTGCTGTCCAGTTAACGGCAGTTTCATAGTCACCTTAATAAACTTCTCAAACGCACCTAAAGAGCAAATTCAAGGAAGTGAAACTAAGTTGGTCTAATAATCTAACTTGACGTGTAAGTTAAGTAACTGGTGTTCTACCTCTGACGATTTCACGGAAGAACGGGACAGATTCAGTTAATTCCTCTGCGGTTTTGCCCTTCCACTTGAGGGAGAGTGATGGGACCGCGTTAGCATCTAGGTATACTCCTACAACGGTATAAGTTGTGAATTTTACTTGGACACCTGCGCGTATATATATGTTAGCAAAAGGATCACATAGTCAGCAAAAAGAAGAAGACAAAAACAGAGGTAACGACAACCGAACCTGCGCCACCGAGGATGAGTGGATTGGAGGAGGCTGTAAAGGTATAGAGAAGCACAACACACTGATTCACACTTGGAACGCGCCAAACCAACGCTTTTCTATTCAATCTTATTAACAAAATTTATCTTTTACAAGGATACAATTTTGTCTCGGCCCTTACTCAACCTATTCTACCCAATAGGATTGAACCCGACTAAGAATGAATCTGACCCCTCTTCTCTTTTCTATCTAAACACACACCTGTGTAGATCTAAGAGAATAAACTCACCCTCTCTCTTTTTAGCTGAGAGATTAAAACTCACCCTCTCTCTTTTCTATCTAAACTCTCACCAGAGTAGATCTAAGAGAAAGAAAAAACAATTCTCTGCGCACTTAATCACCACCCTGATTAACGTCACAGAGAACTGGGAACACCCCTTCTAAGCCTTATTTTTGTGGCTTCGAAGTTTACAACTGTATCAATATTCTAGAGTGCTCAAATTGGCTCGTGGCCTACTCCTAGAATATATATACACGATTTGAGAAACCCTAGAAGGCGAATCTCCAAGTATCACGGGATAAGGAAACTGCTTGTTTCTCAGCCTTATCCTTTCCTTAACTGTTGCGGAGAATATTCTTCATATCTCCAGACAAACGGAAACTGCTTGCTCCTCAAGCTTATCCTTTCCTTATTTATCGCAGAGAATATTTTCCATATCTCCAAGTACAATCTTGTCTCTATCTTCAAGACCACGTCAACAGCCTTCCTTGACGCATCATCACATCCACTCACGTCTTTCCACGTCAGCTCACACATCCATGTCAGCAACTCGGGCGTCTGTGATCTGATGCAGCTTCCTGACTGGCACAATGCTCTGTTCGGCACAACGACTTGTTCCTCACAGCGAGTTGTTCCAGAATCTGCATTTACAATCTCCCCCTTTTTGACTGAGTTTGATACTCAAGCATCTCTCTGGTTCAACCTGAAAAGACACTCCAACAAAACACAAGCCAAAAACAGAACAAGCAACAACTAGACAAAACATCAGACATTATCTAGCAAAATTAACCAACAGCTTGTTCAAACAGAATTATGCATAAGAACCTAACAATCAGAAACCCCAGCGGGCTGCAGCGGAAACCATGTTCTTAATAATTCTCTAATCCAGACTTAATCAATTGGCATATTCTCAATCATTAACAACCTAAGATCAATAACCACCACCATCCTAAGATCAACCAATTAATAAATTAAGTCTCCCCCATAAACAATGATTCTCCCGCTAAACCAAGTAGCTTCAAGAATTCTCCCCCATAAGTACAGAACTCCTTATCATTAGGCGTTGAACAAAACACAAAACCAGAATCATTCTCCCCCAGCTTGAGTGATCAACTAAGTCAAAAACAGACATATGTATCACAACAATATACTGAGTTATGGGAATCACTTACCTGCTAACAGTGCTTCGCATCCTTAAGCACTTTGATGATCAGTCAAGTTGCCTATTGAAACAGCTTCTTGTTTGTAGGCATGTTGACTATCCTTGCAACCACAACTGGATGTTGGGCAATAGGACACTGGTAGCCGAGAATTCGAACAGCAGATAGCACTTTGGTCGAATCACAGTGTGGATGTGACCATACACAAGCTTTGCAGGAAAAACAGCATCTTGTGTATCATGATCTATGCTTTCAAACTTCTGCTTCACTAATCAGATGAGCTAAGCACATATCACTTCTCCAATTCGTCATCTGTAGGGAACTCAAACATATGATCATCTGTTAACTCAACTATCATCAGTCTCACATGTCTAATACCCGTCTAGCCAGTTACTCCACCATAATCAAATAGAGTGTTGATCGGTCTTGTGAGACTCCAAATGCACAGTTCCTTACAAGAACAATCACTATCTTGATCAAACCCTTGACAGTTGACAGATTAGCCCCACAAAACACATATACCTTTAGATAAGTAAGGCTTAATCTCAGACACAGTTTTTCAGAAGCCCAGCAGCTTCAAACATCTTCATACATCATCAGTGAACCCAACCACAAATGTTCGTTCTTCAATGGATGTATCACGATTCTAACAACAGAGTATCACACCTCTGTCTTCATTGCTGATAACATGTCTCATCACAATCATATGCACCTGTAGGTCATTAAGGGGAGATGATCACATGTCCTCTTTTGTTGACTCCACGACACTGAAGTTTCAACACACTTATGTAGATGTACCACTATGAATGATCGATTTCACAGGCCGTGACACAGTCATCTTCCCCTTTGTCTTCTTCGTGTCTTATTGCTGAAGACTCGGAACAGGACGCTAAGCTTCAAAGAGCTGATGAATACGACTGGGAAACGGTGGACGAAGCCCTGACTTAGCTTGCAGACCCAGCTGTATGATCTGATCATAGATCATTCTCCCAAAATCAAACGGGGTGCAATGCATGATCATGTAGGTCACCATGGCTCTGTTTGCTGAAATGTACCCTGTGTTCACC
>NC_025693.1:24922356-24959075 GCF_000633955.1 Camelina sativa
TTGCGGAGAATATTCTTCATATCTCCAGACAAACGGAAACTGCTTGCTCCTCAAGCTTATCCTTTCCTTATTTATCGCAGAGAATATTTTCCATATCTCCAAGTACAATCTTGTCTCTATCTTCAAGACCACGTCAACAGCCTTCCTTGACGCATCATCACATCCACTCACGTCTTTCCACGTCAGCTCACACATCCATGTCAGCAACTCGGGCGTCTGTGATCTGATGCAGCTTCCTGACTGGCACAACGCTCTGTTCGGCACAACGACTTGTTCCTCACAGCGAGTTGTTCCAGAATCTGCATTTATAGAGGCCAGTGACTTGACGGACGGTGCAAACGTGATGGAATCTACATGAAGCTCCGCGACGGTAGGGAGTGGAGACGGAGAGACGACAACGGAGGAGGAAGACATAGTTGAATTACGATTACGAGTGTTGGACTTAACTAACTTTTGAGATTTGTCTCTCTTTTTATATTTGACTAGAAGATGTAGTGACACTTGATGGTTTAAACTCGGATCCTCTAATATCAAACAGACTTTTTGTTTACGCTCTTATTCCTTTAAGTTTCGTTGCAGCTTAGGTTTTTGGTTTGGGTTTTATATATTTTAATTTTAAGATATGAAAGGTTTGGGTTGCGCGACGTTATAGTTGCGCGATGTGGGGGGTAAGTTGCGCGACGTTATAGTTCTATCGTTCCAAAGATTTTTCGTACGAGATGAAAGAGACAACACACAAATGCTAAATGCGATTAATACGACTTGGACTTGCGGTTTAGCTTTTGAATGCTCTCTTTAATCACCTTTCTCGGGTCTCGTGCTTGATAGTGACCTCTCGTCTTTATAGTAAGATATTGACCTTAAATTCTTTCTGTTCCTTCTGCAAATTATGAATTTGCCCATATACTTATTGGGCCAAATTAAGGTCTTGTAGACTTGCTAACTTTGTGGGTCTTCTGACCTTATTAAATGTTGAGTACAGAGCCCATATCCAACAATATTATTTAATAAGAATCTCTTTTTTTTTTTGGTAATGATAGGAATCTCCTATCTAGGAAATATATATTAATTCACTTTATATGAAAACAAAAAAAATCTGGCTTTCAACTACAAACAAAAAATGTAGAGAATTAAAATCACAAACAAAAAAGAACAGAATATATGAACTGAATTTTTTTTTTCCAGCAGCTGAATTTCTCTTACGTTAAAAGAAATATGGTCTATGGTTTTCTTCGGAAAAATGATTGTCAGCTACTTGAAGTATATGCCAACACATAGTCACACATACAAACAATATAAATGTCTTGTTAACTACGTGAACTATTGTCATCACATAAGGACATCCATAAACAAACATAGGTTATGTGTGCAACACCATAAACATTTGAGGTCTGCTGGAATCCGGCGTTGACCAGAGTTGACCGACGTTGACCAGTATTGACCGGCGTTGACCAGAAAAAAATATTCAAAAAAATATTTTTTTTTCTAAAAATAATAATGATTTTGATTTTATGTATTTTTGATAAATAAATAAAAAAAGATAAATGATTTGTATAATTTACAAAAAATACATATAACAACAAAAAAAATACAAGAAAATTATTTACCAAAATAAAAATAAAAATAATATGAAAAACAAAATTTGTGGTATATAAAGTAATTAATTTTGTTAAGCCTAGGGGTGAACAACTCTCATTCATCCCTCTTAATTAACAAATCATAATACAATAATATGGCATGTCATATCATATTTTAAAAAAGAGATCTTTTATTAATAAAATTATGTTAGTTTGGGTTTACAAAAGAGTGGTTAGAGTATACATTTTATAGTTAAACGAAATTATATGTCGGTTTGGGTTTACAAAAGAATGGTTAGGGTTTAGATTTTACTATTAAATAAAATTATATGCCTGTTTGGATTTATAAAAGAGTGTTTAGGGTTTAGATTTTACAATTAAACAAAATTATATGTCGGTTGAAGTTTATAATAAATGGTAGGGTTTTAGATGTGATAATTAGAAACTGTAATATAATATTAAAATTAACAATTTTAAAATTGATTGATCAACATATTTTGTTTCTTTAATTAAGATTTGTTTCCTTAATTTAAAGGAGATGAATAGGAGAGGTTCGCCCGTAAGGGTGAACCCACGAATTGTCTGTTTCTTAATACAGAAAATATACCAAAAATAATATAATAAAACTATACCACCAAAATTTGATGTGTAGTAGATTTTTTCATGAACAATAACAAATTTATACTCTTTCTATTTAAATATCATTTTTAATTTTGTATTTTCAAAAATACATAAAACAAAAATTATTATTATTAGGAAAAAAAAATATTTTTTTCTGGTCAACAACGGTCAAGTCGGTCAACACCGGTCAACGCCGGTAAATATTAGTCAACGTCGGTCAATACCGGTCAACGCCGGATTCCGGCTAACCTCGAATGTTTATGGTGTTGTAGATATAACATATGTTTGTTTATGGATGTCCTTATGTGATGACAATAGTTCACATATATTGTTTGTATGTGTGGCTATGTGTTGGTGTATACTTCAAGTAGCTGGCAATCATTTTTCCGTTTTCTTTTGTCTTGTCTTACTTTACTTATAGTTTCTTTTTTTTTCCTTCTTAAGTTACAGGTTTTAAGAAAAGAAGAATAAATAAAAATATTTAATTGGTTTAACAAAAACAAATTAGCTAAACAAACTGATTCATATTTTACTATAATCAGGGAAAAAAAAATTCGTAATACTTACTCCAAAGCATAATGGTTCGGCATTTCTACCATTACAAAAGACTAGAGCCAAGCAGGAAATACATCAAGATCACAAACTGAGAAAGCATAATAAACTGGAAAGGTGGAATTAGCTAATATGCATACGATGTCAGTCGAATCAGTGTGAAAACATAAAATTTCAGTTTTGCAAATTATATGGCTCCAAGTTAACTGCGACTTTATATGCTTTAAATATATTGTCGATTTATATACACATAAAACAAGTGATTATAAATGTGTCCTGGAATGTTTGTACTTTTTTCACTTAATAGTCATTAATGCAAAATCAACCTCTACCAAATTCGGAAGAAATATTTACGTTGTAAAACTAGTGAATACATCAGTCACATTACAATTCACATGCGTCATGTTTGTTCAGTAGCCAAACTCGGATTTGTATTTGGTTATTTACACCTCAGATAACCGGTCTTATGAATTATTTACTCTCTAGCAAAACTTTAAAATGTTCTTTATATAGTTATAATTAAGTATGGCCGTAATTAAAATTTTCACATCCTAATTCTCCATATATCTTGATTTGTCCATTCTTGATCTTCTAGTTTGTTTTTCTTGAAAAAATGCACGTCCTATACACACACACACACACATCATATATGTGTAAAAACTCATATAACTCAATTCAGTTCAAGACTGTGACACACTTTGACAAAAAATAAAAGTCTGTGACACACTTTGACAAGGAAAAAAAAGTCTGTAACATTATAAATGTGGCCGGCCAGACGCTGATCTATACGGTTGGGTTCGAATTTAATTGTGCCATGCTATACTAATACTATGCATGGTTTAAATTTGAGTCATTGAATAGTTAATAATACAACTAGGTGATACCCCGTGCTACAGCACAAGATGATAAATATTGTAATTAGTTTATGTATATTTCAAATGCATAAAATGTTTTGGTTTATGTGTTTTTTATAGTTTTAAAATTTTAAATAGTGTTTAGTAGTATATTTGGATTATTTACATGGTAAATGTTAAAACAATCTAGATAAGTACGTTGTTTAGACATCGACACATCGTTAATCATTTGCCCGGTAACAGATATACAACGATCGTTTTGCAGTTTTTAAGCGATAGCGATATGCTTAAAGGTGTTAAATCCAAATATCAGATTTTAATTTGATTTTAGTTTGGACTATTGCACGTATATAACCCACGTAACTATTTTAGAATGGCAAAGACATCTTGTCCCATCCTGTCTTGTCCTGTCCTGTCCTGTTCGTCCCTACCCGTAAAAAAATTTATGTCTCATAACTGTTATCTTTTAGATAATTAACTATTAAACAATTTTTAGACGATAAAATTTTTGGATAAGAACATAACTAAATTTTGTGTTTTTCTCACATTTGTTTCATATAATTTAAAGACATTTCTTGCATATCTTGTGCTTTAGAGAGCATTTACAAATAAGTTGATTTNATATATATATATATATATATATATATATATATATATATATATATTTTGTCAACCATTGGGCCACAACAGGCCGACCCATTAGCCTAATTCCTACATTCGTAGGGAGTGGGACTCGATCCCTGGTGTGATGGTGACTTGTGCATTAAGGACTTACCTTTGGCCACTGCACTAAGGTCACTTCACATTTTAGATATATTTTATATATCCATTAAAATAAATTTGAATTGATTTTTATTAATTTCACATATCTTATATATTAATTAGTTTTATATTATTAAGGCTATGATGAATTTTTTTCTTTTTTTCAACCTAACATTAATTAAAATAAAATTCCTCGATTGGTTGCCCAAACTGGAAGAAAGGTATTTACAAAAATCGTTTCCGACAATAACATTCTAGAAGAACGAGCTAAGCAATCATCCTTCACATTGAACATCCTTGGGACTTTGGAAAGGGTAAAAGGAGGCAAGGAGGCACTAAGCACCTGTAACTCATCAAGAAGCGTTGAGAAAGCCGGCCACTCCTTCGGAGCTTGCACCATCGCTAGTAACTCTGCAGAATCCGTCTCGAACCTCCGGCAATCAATCCCTTTGGAAAAGATACACTCCATCACCCATAATAATGCTTCTAGCTCTGAATGAAGTGGGAATGCATTGCGACGTTGACATCTGGCATCCATTACCAAAGTCTGATTCTCACCATCACCACACCACCATCCTAAACCTGAATGTGGTTCCGTAGCTTTCCACGAACCAACAACTTGACAATGAATTATCATCTCCGGAGTATGCAAGGAATCCGTCAAAACGGAGTCAACCCTTGCAGCTATTTGGGCTTCCGCCCACCACAATTGTTCATGTAAAGCCTGATTAATGATATCTATTGGCTATGATTGTAACCCTTGGAAAACTTTTTTATTCCTATCCTTCAATAAGAACCTGACCAGCCACGGTATCGAACTATGAGTAGTGCCTAAAGCCATAGGGGCTAAACCTTTGCCATATCTAAAATCTAAGTTTGAGTAGATCGAACCAAATGGGAACTTATCCGTGTCTGATCCATCAAAAATCCTCTCCCAAACCTGACAAGAATGAGGACACTCAAACAAAGTATGATTAATAGACTCTTCCTCTAGGTCACATCTCTTGCATACTGTGTCACAATTAACTCTCCGAGAGGCTAATCGCACCATCACCGGAAGAGAGCCCGATGCGATCTGCCAGAAAAACTGTTTGATTTTAGGTGGTACCGGAAGATCCCAAGCCATAGCCTTCATGACATTAAAGTTGGGACCAAAATCAATTTCAGCCTTCATAGCTTGAGCTACCTTATAACCTAACTTAACCGAGTACCGACCAGATTGTGTATAATGCCACACCAACCGATCTGGTTTAAAAGATTTGCTAATAGGCAAACTCAGAATAGTTTGAATATCCTCCGGATCCATATATTCTTGAAGGATAGGTAAATGCCATTCTTTAGTCCGTGGAATCCAATGGTTTACCATTAGATTTGGGTGTAGTTGCCATCCCCTACCGTTTGCAGGTCGAGGATGTTGATCAGGGATCCAGGGATCATGCCAAACTGAAATGTTGAACCCTGACCCAATTGTCCATTGGGCACCTTTTTCCACTAAACTTTTAGTTGAGAAAATGCTTTTCCACCCAAATGAGGGAGAATAAGGTTTTTTGTCATCAGATGTTTGTTCCTGAAATATCGTCCTCTAAACACTTGAGCAAATAAAGAATTCGGAAACTATATTAAACGCCAATACTGTTTAGCCAGTAAAGCATCATTAAAAGTCTCCAAATCCCGAAATTCCAAACCTCCCTCAGATTTATCTCTACACATTTTATTCCAAGCCACCCAGTGAAGCCCCCGATCTCTCCCATCAGAACTCCACTAGAAATTTGAAATTGCACTAGTCAATTTGGTTGTTAACCCTTGAGGGAGTTTGAAGCAAGACATAACATGCGTAGGAAGGGTCAAAGCCACCGACTTTAGTAAAACTTCCTTCCCTCCTTTAGATAAAAATTTTGCTGTCCAACCATTCACCCGGTCATTCAACCTATCTTGAACGTAACCGAAGACTTGAACTCTCGATCCTCTGAGACTCTCAGGAATTCCCAGATAAGAACCCATACCCCCTTCCTTGGAGATTCCAATGACAGATTTTACCTTGTCCTTGACCTCTGAAGTCACTTTTTTACCAAACATAATAGAGGATTTATCCAAATTTACCTCCTCGCCGGATGTTTTAGCATAGTTGCCTATGATATCCATAACCGTTGAACATTGTTATTCATCCGCTTTACAAAAAAACAGACTATCATCCGCAAACAGCAAATGAGAGATAGAGGGAGAATCTCGGGCAATCTTAATACCCGATATTTTTCCTCCCTCTCTGCCTTTTTTGATATTAGCTATTAACACCTCAGTACAAAAAATAAACAGGTAAGGGGATAAAAGATCCCCCTGTCGCAAACCCCGTTTTGGCGATATAGAGCCACGGGGTTGACCATTAAGCAACACTTGATAGGAAACCGAACTCACTCACCATATTATCCAAGAGATCCATCTGGAATCAAAGCCTAGCCTTATTAAGACCGCTTTCAAAAAATCTCATTCAACTCGATCATAGGCCTTGCTCATATCTGTTTTGAAAGCCAAAAATTCTGAACTGCACATCCTATTGGTCTGTAAACCATGAAACATCTCTTAAGCCACCAGAATATTATATGTGATTAACCGAACATAAACAAATGCCGATTGTGTTTCAGAAATTATCGAGGGCAGAATATTTTTTAACTGGAAACAAAGAATCTTTGATATGATCTTATAACTCACATTACACAAACTAATAGGCCTGAATTCTGCTATTTTTTTAGGCACTTCAACCTTTGGAATCCGACAAATATTAGTTTCATTAATTATGGGATCAAACTTCCCTGTCCAAAAGAAATCCCTAACCAGAACAACCAGATCCCCTTTAAGATGAGGCCAAAACCTCTGAAAGAAAAGTGCGGTCATCCCATCCGGTCCCAGAGTTTTTTCCGGATGCATTGCAAATAAAGCCTTACGAACTTCTATCTCTGAGATATCCTTAGTTAGCTCCCTATTCATACGCTCTGTAACAAATGGATTGACTGCTTGTACCATCTCTGAAATACCACACACATCCGATTGTGCAAAAAGATTATTGAAATAATCTGACGCAATCCTCTCCATACCCTCACTCGATTCATCCCAAACATCCTCTGAATCAGACAGCCCTACAATCTTATTCCTAACCCTCCTCTGTTTAGTAGAAGCATGAAAGAAACTAGTATTCTTATCCCCAACCCACAACCAAAATTTTCGACTTTTCTGTTGCCAATACAATTCCTCATCATGATAGGCATCTCTAAAGCCATCTTTAGTGAAGATATAAGAGTTTTACTATTCGGAACAGTCTGCTTCCTCCACCATGAAATAGAATTCCTACAATTTTTGATTTTATCCACAAACACCGGTGTTCGGAAATTTCTAGTACGATTCCACCCCGATTCCACGGCCCCAGAAAACCCCTCTTTCCTCATCCAACGCTTATCAAAACGAAATGGACGAAAGTGTCGTCCCCCAGATTGCGCACAAGAGGCTAAGAAAGGGAGATGATCAGAGCCTATCATTTCTAGATAATCCACTCGCGAATAAGGAAAAAGTGAATGACAATCTTCATTCCCTAGAGCGCGATCCAACCTACACCGGACCACCTTGTTATTGCAGCGATTACCTCGCCAGGAAAGTAAATCCCCATAACACAGAAATTCTAACATACCACACTCACGGATCATAGAAATAAACGGAAGGAAGGATGAAGCCGGTCTTATCGTGCCTCCCGATTTTTCATGATTACCTATTAGTTCATTAAAATCACCAATCATAAACTAAGGATCCTGCCGAATAGAGCCAATTTGAATTAATTTGTCCCAAACCTCCTGTCTACACCCGGGCACATGATCTCCATATACGAAAGAAAGAAAAAGGATTTGAGAACCCAAAAAAGCTTGAACATCTATTAACCGGTCACGTGCATAAAGAACTTCAAGTTTTATATTATTGTTATAAGAAATAGCTAAACCACCGCTCGACCCACAGGGTTCAACCGTATACAAATGATGATAACGAAATTTATTCTGGAACTTTGGTAAATAAGAAAAACATCTTTTTGTTTCTGATAAAAATAAAATATCTGGTTTATTCTGCTTCCATAAATCCTGCAAATAATTCTCTGTCAGATCCGCACCAATGCCCTGACAGTTCCAACTCATAGTCTTCACGTTTGAGCCGGCGGTGTTGGGAGAGCCACCATCCCTTTCTTCTGTTTGTGGGTTCCTCCTCCCATATTGCCACCCTCTGACTTCATCTGATTTGGCCTGACAGCCCCTTTATTCTTACCAACGTCACCTGCAGATTTCAACAAAAAATCTTTAGCTAATAACCGTTTACCCGGCGAAGCAGTAGCTACACCATGTCGTTTATCCCCCTACCACCCCTAGAACCAGAGAAACCAACCCTCTTAGCCTTGATAACCTTAGTATTTTCCAACTCAATATCTTTCATAGCCTGATTAACATGCCCCAAATCCTCAACAAGGGAAGAAGAGTTAGAGACAGTACCTTGTGGAGCATCGTCCTTGGTCTCTGACACGCCCTTCTCCGTATCCGTCTAAACACCATCGTCATCAGTGTTGGAATATAATTGAGTTTCTTAGTAATGTTTAAGTTTAATCTATTTCATACATTAAACGACGTGTCTTTTACATGTGTGAAGAGTTACAACTCTTAGTTTGTGTCTTTTCTCAGTCTATATAAAGACATTGTCATTGTTTGTAAACTACATTCAGATTTCATAATATTAATAAAGTTGTGTGTTGAGTAGAAGAGAGAATCGTTATCATTCTCTGTTATGTTCTTAACTCTATCTATCATACTCTGTTTTTCAATCAAAGATCAACATGGTATCAGAGCTCTACTGATTCGAGGGCCACTGGGAAGTAGAAAGAGAGGCATAAGAGTATGGCGACAACAACACACCAAGTGATTCCTATTTTTGATGGAGAGAATTATGATTTCTGGAGGATTAAGATGAAAACCATCTTAAAGACACGTGAATTGTGGACAGTGGTGGAAGAAGGTGTTCCTAACAAACCGACGCAACCCGAAGAGACACCTGAAGTGGTGCGACTGAAAAATCAGTGGAAGGAAGCATCAATGAAGGACATGATGGCACTGCAACTTCTGCAAACGACGGTGACGGACTCCATATTCTCTCGTGTAGCACCAGCAGTCACTTCCAAGGATGCGTGGGATGCATTGGAGTCCGAATTTCAAGGAACTCCTCAAGTTCGATTGATAAAACTTTAATCGTTGAGAAGAGAGTATAAAAATCTGAAAATGGATGAAGGTGAAAACATCAAAGTTTTCACATGAAGGTTAATTGATTTGGGAAACAATTAAGGGTTAATGGAGAATAGAAGACCAACTACCAAATCGTCCAAAAAAATCTCATATCTCTCCCTCAAAGATTTGACACTATTGTCGCTATGTTGGAGCAAACGAAGGATCTAACATCGTTGTCGGTGACAGAGTTGATAGGAACGTTGAAAGCACACGAGCAGCGTGTATCAATTCGAGAAGAACGATCAACGGAAGGAGCGTTCTATGGAGAAAACAAATCAGAAGTCAAGCGTCAAAAGAATGCCGAGAAGTGGTGTGGTGTTTGCAAACGTAACAATCACAATGAGAGTTATTGTTGGATGAAGAAGAACAACAAAGGTGGTCTTTCGCAACAAGTGGCTAACAGTGAGAGAAAATGTTTTGTGTGTAACAAACCGGGACATTTAGCCAAAAAATTGCAAACTAAGAAGAACCGAGGGACCGGATCTAAGTCTTGAAGAGACAAATGATGAGGACCACATGCTGTTCAGTATGGTTGAAGAAGAAGTATCATCAAAAACAAAAGATGAGACATGGTTAGTTGACAGTGGATGTACTAATCACATGACCAAGGAAGTTAAATACTTCATCACTCTTGATCAGAGTATAAAGGTGCCAATCAAAGTGGGGAATGGTCAATGTGTAATGACGGCAGGGAAATGAAATATCCAAGTGATGACAAGCAAAGGAGAGAAGATCATCAAAGAGGTGTTTCTAGTGCCGGATTTAGCGAGAAATCTATTGAGTGTTGCTCAAATGATATCAAAAGGATATGGAGTCTTATTTGAAGACAAGAGATGTCTTATCTACAATCCTCAAGGGAGAAGGATACTGAACATTGAGATGAAGCATAAGAGTTTTCCATTTAGATGGAATAACTCAGACGCAAGTGCCTTACTTGCAAGGGAAGGAGAAGGTTGTTTGAATGTCGGATGACGAAGAGTTCGACATGAAGCAAGGAGGAAGCTTGGAGTGAAATAGAAACTCAATTAAGGGGGATTGTCGGACAGAGGCGGACGTACGCTTTAGTTTGTGTGGCACGTACCACATGCCAAATCCTGAAAAAAAAATTTGCATGGGATTTCGTTATCATAGTTCAGAAAATAATAACACTTAATTATTGTGCCACATGCTAATGTCTAACGAAAGCTCTTTCTATAATATAAACTAAAAATTAAATGTAAATTGTATCATAATTGAAGCTATACATATATTAAGGTAATACTCCCTCTGGTTTTTTTTAGTTGTCATTCTAGAGTAAAATTTTTGTTTTCCAATACTTGTCGTTTTAGGTTTCCAATGCATATGTTTGGTAAAAATACCAATTTTATCCCAATTATTTTAATGCTTTGACCAATAAAAAATTAGAAAATGTATTAAAGAAGGGGTATAATAGAACATTGATCTATTTTCTTAATTTGTGTGCAAAGCTCTAGAACGACAAGTAAAAAAAACCGGAGGGAGTATAGGTTAAGCCCAACTATTTTAAAACTACTAATGATTCAAGCCCAACTAACTAATAGTCTAAAACTCAAAGTTTATAAACATTTTTTTTTCGGGACTTATACCTAGTTTTCATGAGTTCATCGACAGCAATACAACTGCACCATAGAGAGAGAAAAATCTTCTGCTTCTATTTTTGATTGGTTCCAATATTATTTTTGTCTTCGGTGATTTTTTTATCAAACAGCATATAAACAACAGTAAGTAATTGATGCAAAACTTGTCGTTGGACAAAATTCTGTTTACGTGTTATAGCATATAAACTTGTCTATTGATTTTCTTCTTATTCTAGATAAATTGATAGTCTCATTCAATTGCTTTAAATATATATTGATGAATTCATGCTATGTTTTTTATTAGGTGATCTATGGAAAAATATTTTCCAAAAAAACCAACAAGTACATCTCATTCTCATGATGATTTGGAGAATTTACCCGTGGACCCTGCAGATAGGAAACGAATTGTGGAATATCACCCTAACCAAAGAGATGAGGTAAGACGCAAATATTTAGTTAAGGGTCCTTATCAACCTCGTGGTCACAAATTTCCTAGAACACTAACCGGAGATAAATTGAGACGATTCAATCCAATTTGGTTTGATCTTTATGGTGATTGGCTGGAATATAGTGTGAAGACAGACAAGGCTTTTTGTTTGGTTTGCTACTTGTTTAGAGATTACACAGAAAATAAAGGTGGAAGTGATGAATTTGTAACAAGGGGATTTGATACATAAAAAAATCCAAAGAGATTGAGTGGTCATGTGGGAGAAGTGAATAGTTTTCACAATAATTCATTGAAAATGGCTGATAATTTGATGAGACAAGGTCAATCAATTGTTCATGCTTTTTATAAGCAGGATGATGCTGCAAAAAATGAATACAGAATCAGATTGAATGCTTCAATTGATGTTTGTAGATATTTATTACGGCAAGGATTACCTTTTCGAGGTCATGATGAGTCAGTAGAATCAGCTAATAGGGAAAACTTCATAGAGCTTGTGAAATATACTGCAGATCAAAATGAGCTTGTAAAAAAGGTTGTATTGGAGAATGCTCCAAAAAATAATCAGATGGTGTCTCACAAAATTCAGACTGATCTAGTGCATTACTTTGCAGAGGAAGTTATTGAATCTATTATTCAAGAAGTTAATCACGATGTATTTTGCTTGTTGATGGATGAGTCTGCAGGATGTTTCTACCAAGGAGCAAGTGGCAGTGGTTTTTCGCTTCGTTGATAAAGATGGGATAGTAAAAGAAAGATTTATTGGTCTTATTCATGTTCAAGATACATCTTTTGCAACTCTGAAATGTGANCCTTTTGGTTCCTTCCACGAGTTTGACCAGTCAAAACTTGTGAGGTTATCTGAGTTTTATCCANTATGAAAAAATTAAGGGGACAAGGTTACGATGGAGCAAGTAACATGAAAAGTGAATTTAATGGGTTGAGATCTTTGATTTTAAGAGAAAATAGTACTGCATATTATGTACACTGTTTTGCTCACCAGCTTCAATTGGTCGTCGTGGCAGTTGCTAAAAAACATTTTGAAGTTGGTGATTTTTTTGATATGATTTCGGTTTTGTTAAATGTGGTTGGAGCATCTTGTAAGAGGAAAGATATGGTTCGAGAAGACCAACAAAGGATCATCGAAGAAGGAATTAGTCAAGGTGAAATTAAGACAGGAAAGGGACTGAATCAGGAGCTTTCATTTCAAAGACCTGGTAATACTCGATGGTGTTCTCACTACAATACCTTAGTACGGTTAGTTGATTTATTCCCTTCTATTGTGAAAGTATTGGAGTATGTCCAGAGCGAAGGGAGTGATGGTATCAAAAGACGGCAAGCTAATGGTCTTATCAAATATTTGCACACCTTTGATTTTGTGTTCTACTTAAAGTTGATGTTACCTCTTCTCGGGATCACAAATACTCTATCAGTTGCTCTGCAAAGGAAAGATCAAGACATTTTGAATGCTATGTCTCTGGTGAAATCTACCAAGCAACAATTGTACAATCTCAGGGATAACAGATGGGATTCTTTGGTTGAAAAAGTTAATTCTTTTTATGAGAGTCATAAAACTGAGTTGATCATCATGGAAGAAGAAATTTTTGATCCAAAGAAGCCAAGACAGAGAACCAACATAACAAACTTGCATCATTATCAGGTGGAATGTTTTTACACTGTATTGGATATGCAAATTCAAGAGTTTAATGATCGTTTTGACGAGGTAAACACTGAATTGCTTAGTTGCACTGCGTCTTTGAGCCCTTTTGGTTCCTTCCACGAGTTTGACCAGTCGAAACTTGTGAGGTTATCTGAGTTTTATCCAGAAGATTTTAGTTCTGTGGAGCGGATATCTCTTGAGCATCAACTTGGTATTTACATCGATAATATCCGTGAAGATAAAAGGTTTGCTAATTTGGAGAGTCTTGGAGATCTTGCACGTGTAATGATGGACACAAAAAAACATCTTTCGCATCCTCTTGTTTATCGACTTTTGAAGTTGGTTTTGACTTTACCTGTTGCCACTGCTACAGTCGAGAGATGCTTTTCTGCGATGAAAATTGTGAAGACTACCTTGCGAAACCGAATGGGTGATCAGTTTTTAAATGATTGTATGGTTTGTTTTATTGAAAAAGAGCATTTAGATAAAGTGACAAATGAGGTAGTGATAAAAAGATTTCAAGATATGGAAGATCGTAGAATAGTTTTGTAGGACTTCTTAATATGTTTTTGTTATGACAATTTTTTAACATTTTATTTTTTTGGTATTGGATTTTTTAATAATAATATTATTATTATATTTTAATTAATTATTTTATTAATTATTTTGTGCCCCATGTTAAATAATAAGTTTCTACATCCGCCACTGCNAGAAACCAACCCTCTTAGCCTTGATAACCTTAGTATTTTCCAACTCAATATCTTTCATAGCCTGATTAACATGCCCCAAATCCTCAACAAGGGAAGAAGAGTTAGAGACAGTACCTTGTGGAGCATCGTCCTTGGTCTCTGACACGCCCTTCTCCGTATCCGTCTAAACACCATCGTCATCAGTGTTGGAATATAATTGAGTTTCTTAGTAATGTTTAAGTTTAATCTATTTCATACATTAAACGACGTGTCTTTTACATGTGTGAAGAGTTACAACTCTTAGTTTGTGTCTTTTCTCAGTCTATATAAAGACATTGTCATTGTTTGTAAACTACATTCAGATTTCATAATATTAATAAAGTTGTGTGTTGAGTAGAAGAGAGAACCGTTATCATTCTCTGTTATGTTCTTAACTCTATCTATCATACTCTGTTTTTCAATCAAAGATCAACAATCAGCACCAGTAACCTCAACCTGACCTGAAGCCTCACCCTCCTGGTATTCCCCATCTTCTAGAAGGTCATCAGAACTCACCGTAAACCCAGCCTCGTTGACTCCACCGCTCATCCCATTAACATTTTCCATTAGTGAATCCTTCTCCCGGTCCACCAAATAATCAGCTGTAGGGATGCATGACTCATGATCAACATTAACCTGCGAACCAAGCTTCTGCTTAGCCTGATACAGGGGTTTTGGCCAAGCAGGACCATACCCTTTCTAGGAGGATGGGATCGGGACTGATGAACCATGAAAGTACCAGCACCCTCTCTAGCCTCTGCATATCTCACATAACTCCTCTGCTGGCCCAAATCTCCCTGATTCTTAGCCTGATATCTAAAACCATTCTTTGAACTCTCACCAATACGCAACTACTGTTGATCTCTATCTCGATATGACTCTGAATTAAAATCAAGAGAACGCTTAGCAAATTTCCTTGGCTTTTCCCAACCATCCTCAAAATGTTGAGCATTCGGTTTTAACAATGGCTGATTCCAAGAACCTCCCCTCCTATCAGCGATGTCCCCCTGACCACGACCCCCCTTCACTCTTACTTAACTCTGGACATACCTTCACATCATGTGTTAGCCTAAAGCAATGACTGCAATAACCGAGCAACTTCTCATACTCTAGCGAGGCTACCACCTCATCACCAGTATTAAACGGGACGAGCAGGTGGAAGATGAGAGGATTAAAACCATTGATAGTCACAAACAGACTACCAATTTCCTCATCTACATCACGAAGAATCCCTATCTTCTTACCAATTGCTTGAAGGGTTGCAACCTCCCAGAAATGCATAGGGATCCCTGAAACTTTAGCCCAGAAGTTAATGGCAGAGGGATAAGTATCTGAAATGATAGGTTCCCATCGAACCATAGATAACATCCAATTATCAAAGTGGTAAGGACCATTCCTTAATACACCTTGAAGATCTTCCTCTGTCTCAAAATTAAACTGAAAAGTATCCCGACCCAAATCAGCACCTTCAACCCTCTCCTCAAGCTTCCAAATCTTTGGCAAATTAGCCACCAAGGATTCCATTCGTTGGACCGCAGGATTCATCAATCTCCCAGTGAGAGTGAGAGAAAACTGCTGGATACGTTGCGCCATCACAGAATCTGAGATTTTCACCGTCTCTGTTCGAACCAAGGCAGGCTTTCCTTTGTTGAGATTCAGTTGAGCCATGATAACCCTACCAAAAACCGAAACACGATAAGAACCCTTTGACGAAACTGAAACACTCTAATTTAACAACTTGAATACAAAGGACCCTCGTAAGAAAATTGCTACACCAAAAAAGGATGAAAAAAGCGAGATGACAAACCAACACACCACACAGAGCCAAATAAATACCCATGGACTAGAATCGGAGCTCACTATCTCCATTAAACCGCGAATCATTGACCCAGCCATCAAATCTCGTAACAAAAGTATATGGGATATTTGCTTACCCGAGAAATTCTGGGACCAAATGCCACTCTTTCCATATTCAACCCCAAATCGCCCATCAAAGTCACGAGCAAATCCCATAGAGACCAGAGCAATAGCCAAGCAAATCGGATCTTTCACAATCTGTAATAACAGACAAACCCCCGATCCAAATCTCTGAAAAGCGAGATCCTTCACTCCCCAAATCCCAGAATCCTGATCCGCCCAATTCCATTCTACCACCGCTAAAGGCAATAGAAATCGCAGACCCCCAGCCCAAGGATCCATAAACCTAATAAGAAGCCACCAAGACACATCTCGAAACCCACCACCGGGAACCATTCAACACGATAACCTAATCGCCATCGCCCTTTTCTTATGATGAATTCTTTACTATTTTAAAGTATCTTTTAAAGTAATTTAATTTTTATTTTAAATTATTTTTCAAAATTAAATTGAACTTATTTATTTGTTCCTAAAACAATGATGAAAAATATGCACATATATTAATTGTAATCTCCTTTGCTTGTTTATTCATTTTAAAAAAAAAAATATTTATAAAGAATCAGTAAGTTTAGATTTGATTTATTATGTATTTAAATATTTTCCTTATTTAAATCTGATGTATATGTTTTTCTTAAATAAATCTTCTAACCGATTCGGATTTAGATAAGATTATAGTTGATTTAATACATAATAAATATATTTGAAGAGAAAATTGGATCAACTAAACGGGTATTAAATGACCGGCGCATGATCCGACTTAATTTAAATGGTTAGAGAATTTTAATGCCATGATATACTAATGTATTAATAATTATTGATTACTAACCATTTTATTTAAAAACTATCAAAACAAAGTCATGGTCCAAAAGTTGGTCCATGAGTACTCTTACTTTAATAGTATAAATTTTAAACTTTCGACGTAGTTCAAATATTTATAATAATTTAAATATTTTATAAAAATTTAAATATTTATAATATCTTAAACTTTTCTAAAAACGTAAATATATTATAATATGTTTATTTTTAAAAAGTTTAAATATGCTCAAATATAAAACGAAATTAAACTATTAAATCTGGATACCTGATAAATCAAGCTTCCTGTTCATTTGTACTCAAAACATATTAGTTATATATTTATAGTGATTATGAACCATATTCCAAAATATTTAGTCGATGTGGGATATACATTACACTTTTTCTGTAAATTAGTTTACAACTTTACATATATATAATTTATGTTTTTTATTCGTCCCATCTATACTACTCATAATTAATTACTAACTAAATGATGATTTGTTTTTATTTAATTGTATTAAGTTGATTTGTTGTTTCCGTAAATATCTCACAGTATAAAAGCAAATCAAATAAATTTACATATATATACAATTTCGTATTTAATCTATTAATTATTTTGGAAACAACAAAATCACAATTGATAAGTATTAAAGATTTTTCATTATTATTAATATTCGTAATAATTATAGAGATTAAGTATGGTAGTAGTTAATATTTGATATTACTGAAGTCATTAGATACTCGGATACCAATTTCCTTATTTATAGGGATTATACC
The DNA here is from genome assembly GCF_000633955.1 of Camelina sativa. Taxonomy (NCBI): domain Eukaryota; kingdom Viridiplantae; phylum Streptophyta; class Magnoliopsida; order Brassicales; family Brassicaceae; genus Camelina; species Camelina sativa. The sequence goes on from NC_025693.1 coordinate 24,939,940, forward strand.
TCTGTTTGGTTGTATGAATAACTATTCTTGAATCAAACAACATTCACGATCCGAATATTATCAACCGGAATTACAAACGGATCTGCGTGTTTTAAATCATCTATAGTCGGGTTAAACAGGATCCGCATCCCAACCCGTGGTAAATTAGTTGTCGACCAAAGGGTATAAATATCATTTAGATAAATCAAAACTATAGGGTAATTTAATTAAATTAGGTGATTCTCTAATCATTTTTAATGAAAAACATACCAAATAGAAATCATGGTCCAATTTGAGTCTAGTGAATACTTTTTCTTTAATAGTATAGATGTATGTCATACCAATATATATTATTAACTTTTTTGTTTTGGGTAGGCATATATATTATTAACTTTAGTGGTTACTTTTATACACTAGATTTTTTATTATTATTCACTAGATTTTTTATTGTCCATTTCTATAGTATGAAAGTTCGGAAGTATATATGGAATATGGGAGTCTGGACCATTGAACTTTACTATCCAACGTGCGATGCGCCATATTATTGCATATCCATCCATCCACTAAATTTCGTGGTCGAACGTGTGTATTTTGCTGAGCAAAACAAACTCAAAACTTCATTTTGCCATATATTAATGAATAATATATATTATTCGTTCATAGCATAATTTCACCAAAATATTTCGAAATTGTCTACTTTGTGACTGTGAGATTTAAGAACGGTTAGACTAAAGAGACATTAAATTCGAAATTCATTCTGAGACACTACATAGTACCCACTGAATGTTGGCAATTAACGTGTGTAAAATCTAACTGCAGTCATCACTTTTTTCAAACATCGCCTCACTTTCCTACTTTCTTTTTTCATTTTTTTTTTCAATTTATTTTATTTGCATCAATCGAAATATTAGTTTTACAGTTTTTTTTTAAACCAAAAAGGCACAAACAAAGAAAGATGAAACAAATACAAATGTAACAACTTGATCACAAAATTACATCATTGGGAGACTTATCCTTCAAACTTTTTACTTAAATACTTGGCTAATGCACACATGTTTTTGTGGGGACTAGTAACATTCACGTCCTCTTATTCCTGCTTCCAAACAGCAAGGCAAAGTAATATAATATTCTAAAGAAGAGACCTGACGCAAACGTAACCCACTTGCTCAACTCAGTAATACCCTGCTGTGCAAGTAAGTCAGACCCGGTCCTCAAGCAGGGGGACTCCCGAGAGTTTCAAGGAGCTTAATTTTCCCGGAATCAGATACTCCTCCGAGAAGAGTGCTGTCAAATACTTGGACTCCCGTAACAAAACATCGAGATGGGTCATCAAACTCGTTGATTAAGACAGCCTCATACGGATATTTCAGCAGAGAAATGTAATGAAACCATGTCCAGTAGACCGGTATCCGATCTCGGTTGACGTAGAATCCACTCAACAGTAAACAATAGGCGAGATAGGAAATGTCGACCATGTAACTTAACATAATATTGGGAACAACACCGGATATGAAGGTTACGACGGAGGATCCTGACCAAAAAGAGGCATAGATTATGAGGCAATTTGTTGACCAAAAATTCTGTTCCCTAAATTTTTTTGATCATTTGGTTTCGTTCAGTGTAATCTCTAGAATCAAGACCAGCTAGTGATAATACAGTTTTCATCCTATTCCATGATACTCTTGGATTATTCTTATTCTTAAAAACAGTTGAAAACATCCAATTGAAACTAAATAACATTAGGATTCGACATAGAAACATGAAACACCAAATACTCAAGAGAAATCTATATCATTCTCAGTTCTCTTCCTCTTCGACCTTGTTCTTCTTCATCAGCTGAGCTAATCTCTCGGCAACACTCGATCTAGTCCCCGGAGAAACGCCGTTCTTTCCGATGATGGACTCCAGAACAGCCTCCGCCAACAATTTGTTCTCGATCACAGCTTTCCCGGTTTCAGGAATACTATCATCCTTAGAAAACGCAACCTACAAAAATACATTCACAACAAATCCATGTCAATAAAATATTCCAAAGCTACACGTTATTACTACTATTATTTCAAACGCTACTTCTACATTAGTGTTCACATTTAAAATATACTAAACACACACAAACAGAGTATCTCATACTGATTTTGGCATTTACAGTTACAATTATGTAAAACGCCAAAGCAAACTATAAATCAAGTCAATGTTCTGAATAGTTATGGTAGCAAAGTTACAGTGAGAGAGCCGTGTGGGGAGAGAGCAAAGAGGATTGATGCACCCGGAGGGAAGGTTTCTTCCTTGAAAATCTCCAAGAACTTCTCCACAGCTTTGGCTTCACACTCCGTATAAATCCCTAGAGATTTCCATATAGCCACACAATTCTCCGTTACTTTCTCCGAGTATTGCTGTCCAGTTAACGGCAGTTTCATAGTCACCTTAATAAACTTCTCAAACGCACCTACAGAGCAAATTGAAGAAAGTTAAACTAAGTTGGTCTAATAACCTAACTTGACGTATAAGAGTAACTGGTGTTATACCTGTGACGATTTCACGGAAGAAGGGGACAGATTCAGTTAACTCCTCTGCGGTTTTGCCTTTCCACTTGAGGGAGAGTGATGGGACGGCGTTAGCATCTAGGTATACTCCAATGACGGTGAAAATTATAAATTTTCCTTGGATCTCCAACCCTCGGACACCTGCGTATTAGCGTATATATGTTAGCAAACGGATCACATAGTCAGCAAGACGAAGAAGACAAAAACAGAGGAAACGACAACCGAACCTGCGCCACCGAGGAAGAGTGGATTGGAGGAGGCCGGTGACTTGACGGACGGTGCAAACGTGACGGAATCTACGTGAAGCTTCGCGACGGTAGGGAGCGGAGACGGAGAGACGACGACGGAGGAGGAAGACATTTTTTAGTTGGTTTGATTGATACTAATGTTATAACTTTTTTTTTTGGGGTTAAGTTATAAGAGAAGAGAGAAGGGTAGGTAGCAGAAGTTGCGATTACGAGTGTTGGATGTGTAAGCACGTGGAGCTACTCGCTTTTGAGTTTTGTCTCTCTCTTTTTATATTTGATTGGAAGATGTAGTTAGTGACAACAACTGGTAGTTGAAAAACTCGGATCTAACAAAGATTTTGGTTTCGTCTTCTATATTTTAATTCTAGGAGATGAAAGATATTATTGAATCTTCATAAAGGCATATCTATCTAACAGAGTTTTGGTAAATCATTTCTATAATGATAATATATGATTTATGTTGTTGAAGATAAATGGAACATGATAAACTTTTTTCTAGTTTGTATTTATTGAAGTTTCTTATGAATTAAAAAAAAATATGAGAATTTGTTAAAAATGCCTCTTTTGATATACCCTTTTCAAAAATACCCTCTTTTTTGGCCATTTTTATTTTTGCCCTCTTTTAATTTTTAATGATCATTTTACCCTTAGATGAAAATTATTTTATTCAATAACAAAAAAAACAAAATTTTCCCGCCAAAAAATTTCCGACATATTTTCCCGCCAAAAATTTTTCGAAAAAAATTTTCCCGCCAAAAAAACTTTACAAGGTTTTTAAAAGGTTTTATAATGGTCATTTTGTATATAAAGAGGGGTAGTTTTAAAAATAGTCAACATGAAGAGGTATTTTTAAAAAGGGGTATGAAAAAGGGGCATTTTTGAGAATGCCCCAAAAAATATAGAGATATTAATTAATAAAATTCTCTTATCTAGGAAATAGAAATACATATTAGTTCATTTTCTACTCCCTCCGTTCTAGTTTAACTGTCGTTTAAGGTTTTTGCACACAAATTAAGGAAACTATTAAATTTTATGTTTTGTCCTTCATTAATATATTTTATAATTTTTTCATTGGTTGAAATTTTAAAACAGTAGGGATAAGATTGGAATATTCATCAAACATCTGCATTGAAAATCTAAAACGACAACTAATATGAAACAAAAATTAAATCCTAGAACGATAGTTAAACTGAGTATTAAAGAAATCCGGTTTTCAGTCACAAACAAAAATGAAGAGAATTACTGGAAAATTACAAACAAAAAAGAACAGAATATATGAACTGGATTTTCTATTGCGTTGAAAATTGATGCATTTGTTTATAACATCTAAAAAAAATATACCATACAAGGCATATGTACTAAATAGGTTTAAACGTTTAACTTATTTTTGGATTTATTTTATACGTAGATTTGCATTAAAACTGTAGGGGATCTTGATATATCTAATGTCTTCCAATCCAACAATATCACTTATAAGTTATAACATACTGTATGTAAATCGAAATTAAGAAAAAGTTAATGGGCAATTGACAAAAATAGCACCATTTTAAGTTTTTCTTCCACAATTAGCACATGTTTTCAAATGTTCCAAACTAGCACAAATTTATATTTATTAAAAATTATTAATAAAAGTAAAATAATGTCGAAATCGTAACATTGCAGCAACCACATTGTGTTCTCTCTCACTCATCCTTCTCTCTGGTTCCAAACCTAATTACTGACGAACCCAATCGGATCTGAATCAAAGGTGATTCATGAAGTCGAAGTCAATGAAATCAGTAATTGCGACACTGCAGAGGAGCCCAGGCATCGATAATATTCAACTCCGGTGAATTTAATTCCGGTAAAAGTTGCATAATCGATAGGAGAGAAGAAGAGGAAGTTGGGTTTTCCTGTGCTAGATCTTTTCTCTCCTCTTGTCTGTTTCATTCTTCTATTTATCACCCTCAATTGCCACACTCTTCTACACTTTTGTTTGATGTGAGTCTTGGTTTTAGAGATTTCTCTAGTGGTAGTTCTAATGTTAGTGATGGTGAAACTGAATCTGAAGAGGATAATGATGTTATTGATGAAATTGGGGTCATTTGTGTTGAATCGAGTACTAATCCCAAAGAAGTAGGTATCAGAGAGGTTTTAGAACAGTTTTGACATGCCAAGAAACCAACAATTAGGTTCTTTTGTTGGGTTGCAGAGAAACCATAGTTTGCTCATGATTCAAGAACCTGCAATTTTTATGTTGTATATTTGTTAGGCTGCAGAGAAACTCCATAATGAGTATTGTAGTAAAGACTAGACAGTTTGATTGTTTTGGTTCTTTAAGAGATGGGTATGTAAGGTCTATTGAATTTGGATATAGTTCTGTGAAGTTTTTAAGCTACAATTTTCATCTTATGGAAAATTCAAGAAGGATTCCTCGAAATTCAGGAAAAGTTCCTTAAACTTTAGGATGACCTTCATAAAAAGTTTGGATTTCAGGATGAACAAAAGGATGGAGAGGTCTCGTGAATAGTTCTGTGAAGTTTTTAAGCTACAGCTTTCATCTTATGAAAATTCAGGAAGCCTTCCTCGAAATTTAGGAAAAGGTTCCTTAAAATTTAGGAAAGGTTCCTTAAACTTCAGGATGACCTTCATAAAAAGTTTGGATTTCAGGATGAACATAAGGATGGAGAAGTCTCGTGAAATGCAGCACCAAATGTTCTTAATCAACAACAACGTTTTGGAGAAAACTCGTGAAAAAAGCTTGCATACAAGTCCTGTGAAAAAGACTTGGAAGATTCAATAGCCATGGTAAAATCAATGAAAAAGTGTGGTTCACCTATTATCTATTCTTGTTGTTAGACATCTATAATAGTTGTGATACATTTTTATATTGTTTTGATACTTGTACGATGTTTCTGCAATAGAAGAATGTCACAGGTTTTTTTTTTGGACAAAAAACTGCTTTTGTCATAGGTTTCTACTAGACAAGTTAATAGTTGTTGAGGTAACAAGTTCTCTTTAATTCAAGAAGGATTCCACGAACTTTATGAAAGATTACCTGAATTTCAGGATGGTCTTCATAATGTTTAGGAAGGATTTCATAATGTTTAGGAAGACATCCTTTTAATCTAGAAAGCTTTTCCTGAATATTCATAAATCCCAAAAATGGTGATGAGTGATGGACCATAACGAGAAGATCCTCCCCCACTGTACTCTGTCTCATCAACACTAATAACCAACTCAATAACCAACTATGTATAAGCCGAAGAAGCCGGAACATTGAAATCAACGATAACAAACTTTTTTTACTTTTTTCCAACTGTTTTGTTCTCAATGACAATATATCAAACACTTGGTATGCAGAACATTGATATCCAAAGATGAGAAAGTAGCACTCAAATACACATTTCAGCTTCAAGATTACCCATGTTTATCCATTTCATTCACAGTTCATATGCTAATACCAAACAATTCAAGCCACCACTCATGATCATATTTGATTCATTACCCAACAATTTTCAACAGTTCTAATACCCAATAACTTCCAAATGTTCAGATCTCATTTAATACCCAACATTTCATTCACTAGAAGACAAATCCCAATGATCTAAACGAAGGAGAAGCTTCAAGTTCTCATCCACTTCCTTTGTCCAACATGGCATCTCCATTTTTACTTCCTCTTTCACATTCAGAAGCTCAGGTGGTGGTCTCAGCAGCAGAAAACAAAGATCGATAATTATTATTAATTAGAATCAATTGAGTGGTGGTGGCAATCTCGTCGACGGTGTTTGTCGTTGGGAAGAAGAAGAAGAAGAAGAAGAAGAAGAAGAAGAAGAAGAAGAAGAAGAAAAGTTAATGAAGAAGAAGAAGAAGAAGAAGAAAAGTTAATGAAAAAATTATAAATGATTTTTAAGATAAAAATTCAGTAATGTGCTAATTTTGGAAGAAAAACATAGATTGGTGCTAATTAAGGGTATTTCTCAAAATTAATCGGTTGCAATGGGCCAATGACATGTACATGTATATATCCATAAATCACATTTAATTTGGTGGAAATTAAATAATAATAAAAAACAATTAGAAAGACGAAATAGTTGTTAGCCTTGGTCTGAAACCCCTCAATGAAACACTGGGCTGACGGATTAATGTATTATCGAAACAAAATCCAACTGAACCTGAAATAATCCACACTACAAAAAAGGTGTTGTTTTAAATCATTTATTTTCTATATTTGCATCAAATTTAAATAATGTAAATATAATTTGTATCGATTTATTTCAAACTCATGTCATATTAAATCAGTTATAACAAATGATTTTAAATTATTCTGTCAGTTTTTATAAATGATTTTAAAATTTGGTATCATTTATGAATAACTGGTACTAATAAAAGATTTTTTTGTTCTAATAACAATAACAAATTCGTTTATTTTAAGTGTTTTTGAAATTATTTTTAATATGCAAAAATTGTCTTGATATCTATTAAAATCTTTTCGAATCTGTACTAATATCTTTTATTAAAATTGTTATTTATAAAATAAATTAAAAAACATAAATACAAAAGATTTAGTTTAATATAGATTCAACAAATAGAAAAAAAAAAACTGATATGAACTGAGCTTTTTTTCTTCTTGCTGAAGTGTCATATGTATCTTATTGCTTTTGTTCCCTCCCTTTATTTTTCATTGTCTTAATGACAATGTTGTGTCATCTTTAGATTTTTTGAGTACATAAACATAAATAACAGAGTAAAAATTAGAATTCTAGATTTGATAATCAAAAAAACTTGATACAAAATAGGGAGAAGAAAAGAAGATTTACCTTTAAATGTTTTAGATGTGATGATTCATGATTATATGCTGAAGATGTGTTGTAACTTGTAAATGCATACCAGTGGTTGTCTTGTTGACATTCAAAGTTGTTTTGATCACTCTCAAATAATTTTCTTATATAGATGAAGAAGTACTTTCACCCTTAAATAATCAGAAAGTTTTTTTTTAAGTAATTACAAAGATCATGAGTAGTGTAGAAACAGTTTTTTCTTAAACATCTTTAATACAAATATAAAATCCCCCAATATTTTTAATAAAAGCAAGAAAAATTGAGAAATTTAAAAAATAAAAGAAAACAGGTTACGATATCCAAACAGATCTGTTTTCTTTTATTTTTATAATTATTCTTTATGGAAAATATTTTTGATAATATTGATTAATTGTTATATTATATTTACAATTTTTTAATAATTATTAATTTATGGAAATATTTGTGATATAATCCTAGTATATTAATTGAGAAGTACAAAATTAAAAATAACCTTAAAAAGTGTAAAAAATTACATGTAATTGCCATTAGAAATTGTTAAATAAAGGCTAAAACTGCTGAGGCTATAAAAGATAATTAGTAATTATTAAAAATTAAAAATCCTACTATATTAATTAACCAAAATTGTGGGGTTACATGGATAATCAATCCATTTAAATTAAATACATAAACCAAAAAATCTAAACCAAAAAAATATTCCCTTAACAAAATCTTTATCCTCTTAACAAAAAAATTTCAAGCCATGAATTCTTAAAAAGCTTAAGTTCTTTCAAATGTGTCTATAATCAAAGGTTTAAACAATTTATTCATTGTTACAGCCTCAGTTTTTTATTGATGTCATTTTTTCAATAAACATATTAAAAATTGAAAAAATTGCTAAGATTCTAAACCAACAATTTCAATCATAAATCATTTTAAATAATTTAATTAATAAATTATTTTTGCAAATTTTTCTAAAATAAAATGTTCAGCCCGCGGTCTACCGCGGTAGTACCTAGTGATTAATTATTTTGAAAATAAAATATTTTTGCAGGTTTGTTAGGTGGAGAATGTAATTACTATATTTTCTCAAATAAAATAAAATAAACATAATTTATATTTTAAAAAATGTTATATTTGTATCTTTAAATTAATTAATAATAGAAAATTATAAAACTTTTTTTGGGAAATAGTAATATATGTTTGATTTTTTGTTGAAAAATAAATTGATCCTTGGAGAATAAAAAAAAGTAATATTGAATATTTTGAGTTTTAACACATGTAAATTAAGATTGACTTGCATCAGTTATATGCAACTGATATAATAAAATTTTGAAATATATATATTTATTTAATTTAAATCGAATATGTATGAATTAACATCATTTTATTATTGATATCAGTTTTGTATCATTTATTTAATTGATATTTAATTTGTATCATTATATTAAGTGATGTAAATTACATTTTCTGTTAAATATTTTTGAACTGATGCAAATTCAAATTAAATTGTGTCACTTTTATTGAACTGATGTCAAATTATTCGATTATGATATCAATAATAATAATTGATGCCAAACACATAGTTATGCATCATTTATCAATAAGTCATTTAAATTAAAATCATTTACTTTTGTGATACTATTTAAGTGATGCAATCAACCATTTTTTGTTATAGTGCCATGCGAGCTTGCGAATTACAAAAGACTAGAGCCAAGCAGGAATTACATCAACATTTCAAATTGAGAAAGCAAAATAATTAATCTGGAAAGGTGGACTTAGCTAATGCATACGATGTCAGTCGAATCAGTGAGAAAACATAAATTTTTCAGTTTTGCAAATTATGTGGCTCCTAGTTAACTGCGTATTTATATGCTTTAAATGTATTGTCGAAATTTATATACACAAGTGATTATAAATATGTGCTGGAATGTTTGTACTTTTGTCATTTAATAGTCATTAATACAAAAATCAACCTCTACCAAATTCGAAAGAAAATACTATTTGCGTTGTAAAACTCAGTGAATACATTGACCACATCATAATTCACACGATTTTGAATTCTCCATTCTTTGGTAAATTATCAAATTTGGATTCATTTAACTTTAATTTTTCTAACATTTGTGATGCGCATGCGCCATGTTTGTTGCAGTAGCCAAACTCGAATTTGTATCAGATAACCGGGCTTTGAATAATTTGCTCTCTACCAAAACTTTAAAATGTTCCTTATCTATTGCCGTAACTAATTTTTCATATCCTAATTCTCCATGTACAGTATTTTCATTCTTGATCTTCTAATTTGTTTTTCTTCAAAAGATGCACCTCGTATACACACAAATTATATTATACTCCCTCCGTTTTAATATATAAGATGTTTTGGCCTCTTTTTTTGTCTCAAAATATAAGATATCTCGTAACTTTCTATGCAAATTTTAATATATATTTAATAATTTGTAATCATTATTTATGCAGTCTTCTTTATTATTGGTTGAATCCTTTTTAATTTAAATATATATGATACTTTTTAAAAGAAAAATAAACTATCTTAATATGTGTATCTTACCTTAAACATCCTATATTTTGAAACGGAAGGAGTATATATGTATAAAGAAACTCATAATTCAGTTCTAAGTCAGTGACACTAATTTCAAATGTGGCCGGCCCGACGCTGATCTGTTGAGTTGGGTTCGAATTTAATTGTGTCCTAGCCTATAATGCTATGCATGCATGGTTTAAATTTTGAGTCAATTGAATAGTGAAGTGAATAATACAATATCTGTCACACCAATATATATTATTAAATTTAGTGGGTACATTTATTTACTAGATATTTTTTGTTTTGTTTTTTTGTAAGTTCGGAAGTGTGGAGTATGGGGAGTTTGGACCATTGAACTTTACTATCCAACGTGCAATGCGCCATATAATTGCATATCCATCCACTAAATTTCGTGGTCGAACGTGTGTATTTTGCTGAGTAAAACAAACTCAAAACTTTTTTTTTTGCCATATATTAATGAATATATTATTTGTTCATAGCATAATTCACCTTAGTGCAGTAGCAGGAGGTAAGTCCATTTGTAGAAAACACCATCACACCATGGATCGAGTCCCGCTTTTGTCCACTCTATGAGATTGAAGAACCTTTAGACGAAAGAGACATTAAAATTCGAAAATAATTCTGAGACACTAAATAGTACCCACTGAATGTTGGCAATTAACGTGTACAAAATCTAACTGTAGGCATCACTTTTTCAAACATCACCTCACTCTCCTACTTTTTTTTTTTTTCAATTTATATTATTTGTAATTGTCTATTTTGATCAATCGAAATATTAATTTTACAGTTTTTTTAAAACCAAAAAAAAACACAAACAAACAAAGATGAAACAAATACATATGTAACAACTTGATCATAAAATTACATCACTGGGAGACTTATCCTTCAACCTTTTTACTTAAATACTTGGCTAATGCACACAAGTTTTTGTGGGGTCTAGTAACCTTCACGTCCTCTTATTCCTGCCTCCAAACAGCAAGGCAAAGTAAAACAAAATCCTAAAGAAGAGACCTGACGCAAACGTAATCCACAAGCATTCCCACTTGCTCAACTCAGTAATACCTTGCTGCGCAAGTAGGTCAGACCCGGTCCTCAAGCAGGTGGATTCCGTTATTCTCGTATTCAGAGACTTACCGAGAGTTTCAAGGAGCTTAACTTTCCCGGAATCAGATACTCCTCCGAGAAGAGTGCTGTCAAATACTTGGACTCCCTTAACAAAACATCGAGACGGGTCATCAAACTCGTTGATTATGACAGCCTCATATGGATATTTCAGCAGTGAAATGTAATGAAACCATGTCCAGTAGACCGGTATCCGATCCCGGTTGACGTAGAATCCACTCAACAGTAAACAATAGGCGAGATAGGAAATGGCGACCATGTAACTTAACATGATATTGGGAACAACACCGGATATGAATGTAACGACGGAGGATCCTGACCAAAAAGAGGCGTAGATTATGAGGCAATAGAAGTAGAAACCCTCTAGTCCGCCGCTCAATCCAACAGTCCAAAATGTGATCGCGGAAAAAACTAAGGAAGGGGCAATGAGCTGAGGAAGAGTCACGAGAGAGTGAGATATAACGTAGGAAGATGTTCTATACGCGTTGTGTGTTGTCTTTCTCAAGAAAATGTATCGTTCCTGGATGAAAACGGGGACATTGTCTAAACAACAGTAGAACATTGTTGGCACAACGAAAGCGAACAAGGTCAATCTCTCTAGTGCTCCTCTTGGAGTGTGGTCTAGCTTCCAATACACAGTGGCTAATAGAAAGCCAGTCACCATTACGGTAGCAATCCGTGTTCCTACAAGCTCAGGCATCCGCATCCAGTTTTTCATGTACCGTTTGGCTAAGATGAATGTTTCGAACAACGACGGGTTTGCGTATGAAGATACTGTTTCCATGGAAACAAGATTGGCTCTGGATGAGCCTGAGACTAGTTTACCTCTAGAAACACTTGCATTGATTGCTTCTTTTAAGGTTAATGGGCTGTCTAGCTCGAACTTGTTGGTCTGTGGAGCAGATTGGCTGAAACTGAGCTTGTTTTGTTGCCACTTTTCATTGAAGTCAACTAAACTTCTTGTTCCTTCGTTGGATCCTTCGAGTTCTCGAACTAAATCAAGAGCGAACTCTGTGAAGATCGTTTTGCATCACATACGCTGATATGACCTTGAGCAGTCGAGTTTGCAAAACTTTTTCTCCGTTTAGAGTTACGGAGCCTTTTAAGCTTCCCTGAGCAACTCTCCCCGCTAATGCATCGATCAACGTAGATTTACCTGCTCCACTTGCACCAAGAACGGCGAGGATATCTCCGTCACAAGCCTCGCCGGAAACATCATCAAGTAGAGTCTTTACTCCGCTTCGCCGTGAGAAACCAAAACGACGTCCAAGTATGACGTCGTATTCAAGATTGTTGAAAGCTAGGACGAACGGGACAGGTTTTAGGTGTAAGGCTTCGACATCTATCACGTGATGATCATCGCTTTTTTCGCTGTCGGGGGAATCTCCTTTTCGGAAACTGTCACAATCTTTTAGCAACTCGTCGATAGCAATCTTTCTTCCGCTAAGTGATAGATTCATCGTACAGCTAGCGTCAGTTAGAGATCATCAAACTGATGGTGAAAATATGGTGGAATAAGAAAGCACTTCTAGTAATGGTATATTTGTGATGCGACGTATAGCTCGAAACTTGAGTATTTATAAGAAAATATGTAACTGGTGTGTTATAACTTCTTGAACTAAAAAATTTGAAAGAAATTTAACGTTAATGGCTCGTACGAGCGAGTCGACAATTTATTCAGAAATTTGGTTTTCGACATTAAATGTATGTAAGAACTAAGAAGCAAAAAAAAAAAATTGTGAATAACGTGGTCATTAAATTCTTGATCAGACTTGGAAAAAAAATTCAAGATACTAAAAGTATTTAAATTTTGGCTTTTGCAATGTGCCACGAGTCGCATTTAAATATGACTGATCAACAAAATTTTGAAGCTGTGTTTCTGTAACCACAGTGACACGTTTGTTAATTGGTATCAGCAACCAATAGTGACGAAAGGTTTTATCGTCCAGAAGGGCGCGCAGATCCAAAATATATTTTAGTGCATCACAATAATATAGTACTATATAGTTATTTTATATACAGAATATGAAAATTATCAAAATTCACTTGGTGGAATTTGCACTAAAGCACCAAGATCCGCCCGCCCCTGATCATTCGCCCATCTTATGCTTTTTAAATTGGAAACCAAAGCATATGTACATTATGTAACTGTTAGTATTCTTTCTGATTGCCCATACACACATTCTTTTGTTTTGGTGGTATTATGGTTTTGGAATCATCCAAAACCGCTAGTTCTACACTCCTAACTACCTATTCAAATATGAACACGGAAACATACAAGAGATACATTAATGAATATATGTATAGCATGTAGAAGTAACTGATGAAAAAATCCAAAAGAGAAGAAAAGAAGTGATAAACATTATTTATTGAAAGGAAGTAAGGAACCATGCTGAAAGTATTGAGGGATGCGTTGACAAATTAAACATGCATGTAACGCATACAGATACAATGGATGTTGATGTCAAAGCTAGTAGGAGAATCACTCACGTACGTCTCTCACTCTCTTCAATGTGGCTCCACAAAACGGTTAGTAATTTGGTATGGGTACTTCACTTTATACCCAATTCTCCACTAATTGGTTAAACTCGAATGTCCAATTGAGTTGGATGCATGATTAATCTAGTTTGTTTGGTATGATTGTACTGGAGACTCAGAATACAACTAACAATAATAGAAAGTAATTGACCAAAAAAAAAAAAATGACAACTTGCAGGTTAAAAAATCTATACTAGTTCTTTAAAAAAAAAAAAATAGTAAAAAGTTAATTATAATTTGTGTGTGGCTCGTAGGATATATACGACAACCACCACCAACATCGCCGTCGTACATGCATGATTTCATTAAATTATTTTTTATCTTTCTACTATTATTTCATGAAATTTCATTTTCGACATAACTGTACTTAAGAAATAATATCAATTGTGATTGTTGAATTTAATTCGTGGTACATGCTTGGAATAAATGCAATTAGGCTAGTTTAACTTTCAAAGCTGGGACATTTACCAAATTTTATTTAAAGTAATGTTTTTCTATATTAAAACATTTTTTCTTTGATTAATATATAGTAGTCCAAATTACAAGTTTCAAATCATAACACCTAAAATTAGTATTTGTTTTCTCGTCGATCGGCAGAGATCTTTTGTTTTTGGAATTATGGTTTTGAGTGTCCACCACAATCGCTAATTCTACAGTTATACTCCTAAAGGGAATGCAATAAATAACATTTAAGAAAGCGAATTATGAGATATAGAACTTTTTTTAGCACGAGAGATTACTTGCTAAAAATAGGAAGTTAATGGCAAAGTTTTGTTTAAAACTGACTATCGAATTGTCCACGTGACCCATAAACCAAATTTTGCGCTAGTCCACCCGCCCTAGATTAATGTAATAATGTATTATGATCTATCACTTCAAAGCTGCTGGGACATGTACCAAATCTTGTTCAAAGCAATGTTTCTATATAAGAACTACTTTTCATTAGCAAGAACTACCTTTTCAAACCTTTCTCGCCCATAATTTCTTAAATCGGATAACATCATAACATGTAAATTAGTGTATTACTTCTTTTCCGTCGGTACGTACGAGTATGATTGTGACGGCAATTTAATGTGCTTTGTTGTTTTGGAAGCATGGTACAGATGAGAGAATTCGGGAGGTCCCAAACTGTAAAACTGTAAAACAAACTAAAGGCTACGATTATGGAATTTCTAAATTTCTGACAACCTTCACTCATAGTTGCTTTTCAAAGAAAAGATGAAGTCGTCAAGAAACCGTCAATTTCTGAACTGATTCTCAAGTCTTCTTGTCTTCACGGACCCTCGATTGAGGCAAAAAAAAAAAACAGTCGGTTAGTATAAATATTTGTAAGAATAAAAAATGTTTGTAAGATTATTTTAGTTGTCAACCAATAATATTTTTGAACAGAAAAATTGAGAGACCTAACCATATGAACTTACAAAAGATAGCCTTATAATGATAGATCATTATTATTATCAAGCACCAACTTCTCTGCTTATGATCGACTCAGTGTATGTGTATGAATCGAAGATCAAATATTCAAAGTTGCATCTCTAGCTACCGTAATGTATTAGATTTCCAAATATATATATATATATATATGTTCTTAAGAGTTAATGTTAAACCAAATATATAATATATATATATGTTCCTCTACGATTCAGGGAATCTATCACAAAGATACAATGGAATGTGAGGATGTTGACGGATGTCTATGCAAAGTTTCAGGTTACATTCCTAGTTGCTTATCATCAAGTCCGGTGAAGGTTCTAAAGATATGGAACTTTGGTGAAATTCATGATGATTATGATGACGTGGAGAAGCAGATGGAGTTGGTCATGTATTTCCTAGAGACTATGTCCGTGATCAACTATGTATTTCCTAGAGACTATGCCGAATCTTGAAGAAGATGTGATAAACCAACTTGAGATGTTAGCAACCTCGACGAAGTGCACTGTCTATCTAATCTCTGACGTTTAACTTATGCGTTTTTACGAATCATCTCTTCGGTATCGACTAAATGGGAGATTATCTTCTTTAAATCTCAGATAAGATGAATAAAAGTTTTCGTTCTAGTTTGGTCTTTGTTCCGTAATCTATGACTTACACTTTGGCCTTCTCAATATGCATTTTCACTTTTGTGTTGAATATACTTTATGTTTTCTCAGACTTTGTTTATAAATTATACAAGTTAGTTGATTTCCTGCAGATATTCATTTTTAGAGAAAGATTAAAAAGTTGTCACTAAGTTTCTTTTTTTCTATGTGAGGTGAATGAAAGTAATCCATCTACTAAATTTAACTTGTATTAATGAGCATTAGGTTTCCTATACTTTAATATATATTTTTTTTGAATAATATACTTTAATATTTTATATTGTAGTATATATTCTAATTCTAAGAACTTGTCGTCCTAACTAAATTTATGATATGACGAGCTCCATCTGTTTCACTCAAAGTTGCTTCTTCACCAACAGTTACCATGATATGAGTCCTCACGAACTTTACCCAGTAATGACTCTTTGTATGATGATACCTTCCCTTTATCATTCTTCTTAGTACTTTTGCTCTTGGGAAATGCATTATTCCAAGACTCTGTCACAGCCTTTTGATCGTTGTACGGAGAGTTCATCAACAGATTATTCCAAGACTCTGTCACCAAATTACGTTGGTTATTAATTAAAACACAACAAAACATTTTCTTGTTAGTTGTTATAGGATAAGTAAATTTTACATTCATATGTTTCTTCAAATTAACAAACGGACAAAACTGTATCCAAATACAATACCATATACAAAACCTAATTTAATAAGCGAACAACATTTAAATGCCGAATCTGGATGTTGCATCCAAATGTTATGTTAGACATGAATGCAAGACACAAATAAACATTGATGAGATTGTGGAAGTACTCCACGTTCATTCCTACGGATATTACTATGGTGGTCCAAAAAAAAGCATGTCGGCCCAGTCTTACATATTTTTAGGTGATCACGGACATGCATGCGGATCTAAAGCTTAACTCAAAACCTAACATACAGGGTTGAACATCTCTGACCCATCAAAACGACCTTCCCTGTGTGAGACCAAATTTTCATATAAGTGTTTTATTTGCTTCTTTGATTTGAGCTTGAAACGTTGATGTTTATGACCAATTTTTGGCCCTTCTGAATTTTCTCTTATTCAATAGAATCAAACACCTCAATAATGTAACCGAAAAGTTAAAAACCAATGCCAAAACACCAAATACATTCAGAAGGAACATTATTCCATGATACTCTTGGACTATTCTTAAAAATAGTGGAAAACATTCAGAAGGAACTAAATAACATTAGGATTTGACATAGAAAAACATAAAACACCAAATACTCAAGAGAAATTTATATCATTCTCAGTTCTCTTCCTCTTCGACCTTGTTCTCGTTCATCAGCTGAGCTAATCTCTCGGCAACACTCAACCTAACCCCTGGAGAAGCACCGTTCTTTTCGATGAAAGACTCAAGAACAGCCTCCGCCAACAATTTGTTCCGGATCACATGAGCTCTCCCGGTTTGAGGAATGCTATCATCTTTAGAAAACGCAACCTGCAAAAAATACACAACAAATCCATAATAAAATATTCCAAAGCTACACGTTATAACTACTATTATTTCAAACGCTACTTCTACATTAGTGTTCTGTTCACATTTAAAATACTAAAACGTTCACTAACGCAAGTGTTAATTAAACATGCAAACAGAGTATCTCATTGCAATTTTGCATTTAATTTAAATACAATAATGTAAAACGCCAAATCAAACTATAAATCAAGTCATTGTTATGGTAGCAAAGTTACCGTAGTAAGAGAGCCGTTTGGGGAGAAAGCAAAAAGAATGGATGCACCGGGAAGGAAGGCTTGGTCCTTGAAGACCTCCAAGAACATCTCCACGGCTATGGCTTCACACTGCGTATAAATCCCTCGAAATTTCCATAAAGCCACACACTTCTTCGTTACTCCCTCCGCGTATTTATGTCCAAATAACGGCTGTTTCATAGTCAACTTAATAAACTTCTCAAACGCACCTAAAGAGCAAATTGAAGGAAGTTAAACTAAGTTGGTCTAATAATCTAACTTGACGTGTAAATTAAGTAACTGGTGTTATATAAGGAATTAAGTACCGGTGACGATTTCACGGAAGAACGGGACAGATTCCGTTAACTCCTCTGCGGTTTTGCCCTTCCACTTGAGGGCGAGTGATGGGACGGCGTTAGCATCTAGGTATACTCCTACGACGGAAAAAATAATGAATTCTTCTTGGATCTTCAAGCCTCGGGCACCTGCGCGTATTCACATAGTCAGCAAAAAGAAGAAGACAAAAACATAGGAAACGACAACCGAACCTGCGCCACCGAGGAAGAGTGGATTGGAGGAGGCCGGTGATCTGACGGACGGTGCAAAGGTGACGGAATCTACATGAAGCTCCGCGACGGTAGGGAGCGGAGACGGATAGACGACAACGGAGGACGAAGACATAGTTGAGTTACGATTACGAGTGTTGGACTTAACTCACTTATGAGATTTGTCTCTCTATTTATATTTGATTGGAAGATGTAGTGACAATTGGTGGTTTAAACCTCGGATCCCCTTATACCTAACAAAGACTTTTTGTTTATGATCTTTGTTTGGTTTGCATCTTAGGTTTTTGGTTTGATTGGATGTGTAAGCACGTGGACTTAACTAACTTTTGAGATTTGTCTCTCTTTTTATATTTGACTAGAAGATGTAGTGACACTTGGTGGTTTTAAACTCGGATCCTCTTATACCAAACAAAGACTTTTTGTTTACGCTCTTATTCCTTTAAGTTTCGTTGCAGCTTAGGTTTTTGGTTTGGGTTTATATATTTTAATTTTAAGATATGAAAGGTATTATTGAATTTCATAAAGGCTTATCTTCTTCTAGAGTTTTGGTAAATCATTATAGGTAAATGATTTATATGATTTATGTTGTTAAAGATAAATGGAACATGACAAACTTTAAGCTAGTTTATATTTATTGAAATTTCTATTTGAATTTTTAAAATATAGAGATATTTTTTGATGCTAAATCGCAACAATATAGATAATACAAGAATTTGGGGGTAAAAATAGAACTGTCTTTTAATTAACACTGAAACAAGGCAAGTGTTTACAGAGTTTTTGAATTGTGCGATGTTATAGTTCTGTCGCTCCAAAGACTTTTCGTACTAGACGAAAGAGACAACACACAAATGCTAAATGCGATTAATACGACTTGGACTTGCGTGCGGTTTAGCTCTTGAATGCTCTCTTTAATCATCTTTTTCGGATATCGTGCTCGATAGTGACCTCTCTTCTTTATAGTGAGACATTGATCTTAAATTCATTCTGTCCCT
>NC_025693.1:24962949-24986095 GCF_000633955.1 Camelina sativa
CTAACGCAAGTGTTAATTAAACATGCAAACAGAGTATCTCATTGCAATTTTGCATTTAATTTAAATACAATAATGTAAAACGCCAAATCAAACTATAAATCAAGTCATTGTTATGGTAGCAAAGTTACCGTAAGAGAGCCGTTTGGGGAGAAAGCAAAAAGAATGGATGCACCGGGAAGGAAGGCTTGGTCCTTGAAGACCTCCAAGAACATCTCCACGGCTATGGCTTCACACTGCGTATAAATCCCTCGAAATTTCCATATAGCCACACACTTCTTCGTTACTCCCTCCGCGTATTTATGTCCAAATAACGGCTGTTTCATAGTCAACTTAATAAACTTCTCAAACGCACCTAAAGAGCAAATTGAAGGAAGTTAAACTAAGTTGGTCTAATAATCTAACTTGACGTGTAAATTAAGTAACTGGTGTTATATAAGGAATTAAGTACCGGTGACGATTTCACGGAAGAACGGGACAGATTCCGCTAACTCCTCTGCGGTTTTGCCCTTCCACTTGAGGGAGAGTGATGGGACGGCGTTAGCATCTAGGTATACTCCTACGACGGACAAAATTATGACTTCTCCTCGGTCCTCCAAGCCTCGGACACCTGCGCGTATTTATATGTTAGCAAAAGGATCACATAGTCAGCAAAAAGAAGAAGACAAAAACATAGGAAACGACAACCGAACCTGCGCCACCGAGGAAGAGTGGATTGGAGGAGGCCGGTGATCTGACGGACGGTGCAAAGGTGACGGAATCTACATGAAGCTCCGCGACGGTAGGGAGCGGAGACGGATAGACGACAACGGAGGACGAAGACATAGTTGAGTTACGATTACGAGTGTTGGACTTAACTCACTTATGAGATTTGTCTCTCTATTTATATTTGATTGGAAGATGTAGTGACAATTGGTGGTTTAAACCTCGGATCCCCTTATACCTAACAAAGACTTTTTGTTTATGATCTTTGTTTGGTTTGCATCTTAGGTTTTTGGTTTGATTGGATGTGTAAGCACGTGGACTTAACTAACTTTTGAGATTTGTCTCTCTTTTTATATTTGACTAGAAGATGTAGTGACACTTGGTGGTTTTAAACTCGGATCCTCTTATACCAAACAAAGACTTTTTGTTTACGCTCTTATTCCTTTAAGTTTCGTTGCAGCTTAGGTTTTTGGTTTGGGTTTATATATTTTAATTTTAAGATATGAAAGGTATTATTGAATTTCATAAAGGCTTATCTTCTTCTAGAGTTTTGGTAAATCATTATAGGTAAATGATTTATATGATTTATGTTGTTAAAGATAAATGGAACATGACAAACTTTAAGCTAGTTTATATTTATTGAAATTTCTATTTGAATTTTTAAAATATAGAGATATTTTTTGATGCTAAATCGCAACAATATAGATAATACAAGAATTTGGGGGTAAAAATAGAACTGTCTTTTAATTAACACTGAAACAAGGCAAGTGTTTACAGAGTTTTTGAATTGTGCGATGTTATAGTTCTGTCGCTCCAAAGACTTTTCGTACTAGACGAAAGAGACAACACACAAATGCTAAATGCGATTAATACGACTTGGACTTGCGTGCGGTTTAGCTCTTGAATGCTCTCTTTAATCATCTTTTTCGGATATCGTGCTCGATAGTGACCTCTCTTCTTTATAGTGAGACATTGATCTTAAATTCATTCTGTCCCTTTTGCAGATTACGATTTTACCTTTGTACTTATTGAGTCGAATTAAGGTCTTGTAGACCTGCTAAACTTATGGGTATTCTGTTCGGGTCTTATTAATGTTGGGGACATAGCCTATATCCAACAATCTATACTAAATAAAAGTAGAAGCTTTTCTTAAAGCGTCCACATGAGATTTAAAACAACCTATCGGGATTTGACATGTCATTAATTAACCTTTTTTAAAGTTTTCAGAATTTTGTATATTCATATTTTTTTTTCAATAATCAATCCGGATCAGACATCTCAATATTTAAAATTTTAAAATTATATAAATTTATATATTAAAATAATTATAAATAAGTGTATGTATAACGTCCCACATCGGGCTGAAATTTTTTAGACAATGGCTGGAAAACATTATAAATAAGACTAATATGATTCCAATTGCGAATGAGCAGAAAGCTTGATTTATCAGACATGCAAATTTAAAATTTTTATAAAAGTTTAAAATATTATAATTATTTTACACTAATAAAATTTGGAGCTATAAGTTCCTTACAGCGTCCACATATGATTTTAAATAACATATCGGGATTCAACATGTCACTGATTAACATTTTTAAAATTTACAGAATTTTCTCTATTAAAATTTTTAAAACAACGAATTGAAAAACAAATTACGTTGGTATTAGTTAAAACACAACAAAACATTTTCTTGTTAGTTGTTATAGGATAAGTAAATTTTACATTCATATATTTCTTCAAATTAACAAACGGACAAAATTGTATCCAAATACAATACCATATACAAAACCTAATTTAATAAGTGAACAACATTTAAATGCCGAATCTGGATGTTGCATCTAAATGTTATGTTAGACATGAATGCAAGACACAAATAAACATTGATGAGATTGTGGAACTCCACGTTCATTCCTACGGATATTAACTATGGTGGTTCAAAAAAAAGCATGTCGGCCCAGTGGCCCCAGTCTTACATATTTTTAGGTGATCACGGACATGCATGCTGATCTAAAGCTTAACTCAAAGCCTAACATACAGGGCTGAACATCTCTGACCCATCAAAACGACCTTCTCTGTGGGAGACCAAATTTCATATAAGTGTTTTGTTTGCTTCTTTGATTTGAGCTTCAAACGTTGATGTTTATGACCAAAGTTTTCACCCTTCTGAATTTTCTCTTATTCAACAGGATCAAACACCTCAATAATATGTAACGGAAAAGTTCAAAACCAATGCCAAACGCAACACATAAAGCTTTCAACCTTTTTCTTAGAACCAGATTCTCCAAGTTGACCAGTGGACCACAGTTGCAATGAGTCATCATCCTTTAATAATGAACATGCAACAAGTTTCAGATTTGATTCTTTGTTGACCAAAATTCAAATTTTGTTCCCTATAATTTTTTGATCACTTGGTTTCGTTTCAGTGTAATCTCTAGAATCAAGACCAGCTAGTGATAACACAATTTTCATCCTATTCCATGATACTCTTGTATTATTCTTAAAAATAGTTGAAAACATTCAAAAGGAACTAAGTTATTTACATAGGATTCGACATAGAAAAATTAAAACACCAAATACGTACTCAAGAGAACCTATGGAACTCAAAGGCCCAAATACTAAGTTATTTTCATCCTATGGATTCTCAGTTCTCTTCCTCTTCGACCTTGTTCTCGTTCATCAGCTGGGCTAATCTCTCGGCAACACTCAACATAGCCCCTGGACAAGCACCGTTCTTTTCGATGAACGACTCAAAAACAGCCTCCGCCAACAATTTGTTCTGGATCACAGCTTTCCCGGTTTCAGGAATGCTATCATCTTTAGAAAACGCAACCTGCAAAAAAACGTTCACAACAAATCCATAATACAATATTCCAAAGCTACACGTTATAACTACTATTATTTCAAACGCTACTTCTACATTAGTGTTCTGTTCACATTTAAAATACTAAAACATTCACTAACGCAAGTGTAAATTAAACATGCAAACAGAGTATCTCATTGCAATTTGACATTTAATTTGAACTTACAATAATGTAAAACGCCAATTCAAACTATAAATCAAGTCATTGTTATGGTAGCAAAGTTACCGTAAGAGAGCCGTTTGGGGAGAGAGCAAAAAGAATGGATGCACCGGGAAGGAAGTTTTCGTCCTTGAAGACCTCCAAGAACGTCTCCACAGCTTTGGCTTCACAGTCCGTATAAATCCCTAGAGATTTCCATATAGCCACACAATTCTCCGTTACTCTCTCCGAGTAATCCTGTCCAAATAACGGCTGTTTCATAGTCACCTTAATAAACTTCTCAAACGCACCTAAAGAGCAAATTGAAGGAAGTTAAACTAAGTTGGTCTAATAATCTAACTTGACGTGTAAATTAAGTAACTGGTGTTATATAAGGAATTAAGTACCTGTGACGATTTCACGGAAGAACGGGACAGATTCCGTTAACTCCTCTGCCGTTTTGCCCTTCCACTTGAGGGAGAGTGATGGGACGGCGTTAGCATCTAGGTATACTCCTACGACGGACAAAATTATGACTTCTCCTCGGTCCTCCAAGCCTCGGACACCTGCGCGTATTCATATTATTGGGCTATATTTGTTGGGTTTGTTTGTGTTGGGCTAAAGTTCATTACTTGTTAATGACGGTTGTAAATCTCTTGTGTTGTAACCCTAGAAGTCGTGTGTATATAAACGATATTAAGAACAATGAATAAAGGCAAGCAAGTTTGATATCCAATTCTACATGGTATCAGAGCTTAAGATCAAAATTTCTCATTTATAAAATTGTTCTTCTTCTTTGTTAATCGATAGTTTCGATATTTGTCTTTTCTCTAGTTGAGAACTTGGTGTTATTCGGAGATGTCAAGTGACGAGAGTAAAACAGCTACGGCTCTTGTTTCTCAAACGGTGGCGGTGTCGCCGTATTTGTTGGCAAGTTCTGACAATTGTGGAACGTCTATCTCCTCTGTTACTTTGAATGGAGATAACTACAACGAGTGGTCAGAGGAGATGTTGAACGCTCTTCAAGCGAAGCGGAAGACAGGCTTCATCAACGGCACAATTCCTCAACCTCCTCTCAATGATCCTGATTATGAAAACTGGAAGACAGTTAACTCGATGATTGTGGGGTGGATCCGTTCGTCGATTGCATCAAAGGTGAAGTCCACCGTAACCTTTGTCTCTAATGCACATCAACTGTGGGAGGATTTGAAGCAGCGTTTATCTGTTGGAAACGAAGTTCGTGCTCATCAGATCAAGGCTCAACTTGCTTCTTGTAGACAAGATGGGCAGAGTGTGTACCTTGTGGGATGAATTGCGCAAGTATTGTCCTCCTCCGATGTGTTCTTGCGGTGGGTGTTCGTGTGGTGTAACGGCGAAGTTTGCCAAAGAAGCAGAGAAAGAGAAGCTTCACCAGTTCTTGTTAGGACTTGATGATGCGCGATTTGGAGGGTTATGTACGAACTTGGTTGGCACTACACCCTTGCCGTCTCTTGGTGAAGCGTATTCGAAGGTTATCCGCGAAGAACAACGGTTGTCCTCTGCTCGTGGTCGTGAACAGCTACGTGATGCTGTCGGTTTTGTGGCTCGACGTGAATCCAATGAGCCTTCGTTCGTTAAAGACGCACTGCCTGAATCGGTTGCGTATTTGGGACGGTCTGATCATCAAGGAAGTCATAAGCTTGGCTCCTCTTCCATCCTAAAACCCGGAAGCAGGACACTCTGTTCTCACTGTGGGAGAACAGGGCATGACAAACGTGATTGTTGGCAGCTTATTTGCTTCCCGGACTGGTGGGAAGAGCGTTCCCAGGGTCGCGGCAATGGACGGGGACTGAGAGGAAGAGGATCTGGAGCAGGTCGTGGTCGAGGAGCGGTCACAGCCCATGCTACTACTTCCAATCAGTCGATCTTTCCTGAGTTTTCACAAGATCAGTTGAAGTTGTTGCAGCAGTTGCTTGATGAAAAAGCAAGCAAAGAAAAGCAAGGGACTGGTGGTGGTGATAGATTATCTTGTAAGAAAGCTTTAGGTGATATTATTCTTGATACAGGAGCTTCTCATCATATGACAGGAAATCTCTCTTCTCTTCAACACATTGCAAAAATTTCTTCTTGTTCTGTTGGTTTTGAGGATGGAAGTAAAACATTTGCCTTGTGTGTTGGGAGTTTGCCGCTGTCTTCCACAGTCTCTTTAGAAAATGTCCTTTATGTGCCAAGTTTGAATTGCACATTGATTTCTGTTTCAAAAATTGTAAAGCAAACAAAGTGTGATGCGTGGTTTAGTGATGAATTTTGTGTTTTGCAAGACCGTTCTTCGAAGACTTTGATTGGAAGCGGTGAAGAGCGTGATGGGGTTTACTACTTGAAAGAGGTTGTTTCAGCTAAGATACACAGTGTGAAAGCTGCTGTTGATGACACATTGTGGCATCGACGTCTCGGGCATCCTTCGTTTTCTGTGCTTTCCGATTTACCTATGTTTTCTAGTTCCAATATATTGGCTGGCTCTAGTTCTTGTGACATTTGTTTTAGAGCCAAGCAGACAAGAGAAGTTTTTAATGATAGTTTTAATAAAGCAGACGACTGTTTTTCTTTGATTCATTGCGATGTTTGGGGACCCTATCGGGTTCCGGCTTCTTGTGGAGGAGTTTATTTTTTAACTATTGTTGATGATTTTTCAAGAGCCGTTTGGACCTTCTTAATGTTGGAAAAATCAGAGGTTCGTGGCATTCTTATGAATTTTCTCGCATATGCTGAAAAACAGTTTGGTAAAACTGTCAAGATGGTGCGTAGTGATAACGGTACGGAGTTCATGTGTCTCTCTTCACATTTTCGAGAACAAGGTATTCTCCATCAGACTTCTTGTGTTGGCACTCCACAACAGAATGGAAGAGTCGAACGCAAGCATAGACATATTCTTAATGTGGCTCGAGCCTTGTTGTTTCAAGCCCATTTGCCGATCAATTTTTGGGGAGAAGTGGTTCTTACTGCGGCTTACCTGATCAATCGCACACCCTCATCAATACACAAAGGTATTTCTCCTTATGAGGTTCTTCATGGATGTAAGCCGGCTTATGATCAATTAAGAGTGTTTGGTTCTGCTTGTTATGTGCATCGCGTCTCTCGGGATAAAGATAAATTTGGGGAACGGAGTCGTCTTTGTATCTTTGTTGGTTATGCTCTTGGCAAGAAAGGGTGGAAAGTTTATGATATTGAGAAGCATGTTTTTTCTGTCTCTCGTGATGTTGTTTTTCAAGAGATGGTTTTTCCGTATGCTGAACATACAGATACTTTGTCGTCGGTTCCTCCGCTCTCCGGTGATGTTGATGGAGATTGGCTTCTTCCACCGGATACTCGAGTGAGGGGGAGTCCCAATGAGGCTGTTCTTCCACCGGCTGTTCCCGTGAGGGAGAGTCGTACTGATGAGGTTGTTCCCGTGACTCTGGCTGTACCATCGTCACCCTCATCTCCCTCGTCACCGGCGTCTCCGGTGCCTCCGACTGTTGACGTCGTTGCACCTCCGGTTGTTGTTCCGGTTAATGAGCCTCCTCCACCTGTTCCTTTACGTCGTAGTGAAAGAACACGAAAAGAAAACGTCCGTTTAAGTGATTATGTTGTCAATCATCATGTGTTGTCTACAACTGCGGATACCCATCACGCTTCACCCGCTCAACCATTCGAGTCTTCCAAAACGGTCCAAGGTATGTCTTTTCTTTTCTTGACGGATTATGTGTTTGATGAACAATTCTCTCCAGGGCATCGGGCTTTCTTAGCCACTATTATCCAATCTAAGGAACCGAAAATTTTTAAAGAGGCAATACGTATGAAAATATGGAATGATGCGATGACTACGGAAGTTGTGGCGCTTGAAGACAAGGATACATGGGACGTCACAACGTTACCCGAAGGTAAAGTAGCTCTTGGTTGTCAATGGGTGTACAAAACAAAGTATTATGCTGACGGAACGATTGAGAGGTACAAGGCTCGTCTTGTTATACTCGGTAATCACCAAGTTGAAGGAGAAGATTATAACGAGACATTTGCACCCGTGATTAAGATTACCACCGTTCGCTCCGTACTCCGGTTATGTGCTGCTAAACAATGGGAAGTGTATCAAATGGATGTTAATAATGCCTTCCTCCATGGTGACTTAGAGGAAGAGGTTTACATGCAACTTCCTCCTGGTTTTCGTCATTCACACCCTGGCAAAGTTTGCCGTCTTAAAAAGTCACTTTATGGTCTTAAACAAGCACCTCGTTGTTGGTTCAAGAAGTTGTCTGATGCGTTGCTCCGGTTTGGGTTTGTTCAGTCCTATGATGATTATTCATTATTTTCCTACACTCGTGCGGGTATTGAGCTTCNGTGTTGGCACTCCACAACAGAATGGAAGAGTCGAACGCAAGCATAGACATATTCTTAATGTGGCTCGAGCCTTGTTGTTTCAAGCCCATTTGCCGATCAATTTTTGGGGAGAAGTGGTTCTTACTGCGGCTTACCTGATCAATCGCACACCCTCATCAATACACAAAGGTATTTCTCCTTATGAGGTTCTTCATGGATGTAAGCCGGCTTATGATCAATTAAGAGTGTTTGGTTCTGCTTGTTATGTGCATCGCGTCTCTCGGGATAAAGATAAATTTGGGGAACGGAGTCGTCTTTGTATCTTTGTTGGTTATGCTCTTGGCAAGAAAGGGTGGAAAGTTTATGATATTGAGAAGCATGTTTTTTCTGTCTCTCGTGATGTTGTTTTTCAAGAGATGGTTTTTCCGTATGCTGAACATACAGATACTTTGTCGTCGGTTCCTCCGCTCTCCGGTGATGTTGATGGAGATTGGCTTCTTCCACCGGATACTCGAGTGAGGGGGAGTCCCAATGAGGCTGTTCTTCCACCGGCTGTTCCCGTGAGGGAGAGTCGTACTGATGAGGTTGTTCCCGTGACTCTGGCTGTACCATCGTCACCCTCATCTCCCTCGTCACCGGCGTCTCCGGTGCCTCCGACTGTTGACGTCGTTGCACCTCCGGTTGTTGTTCCGGTTAATGAGCCTCCTCCACCTGTTCCTTTACGTCGTAGTGAAAGAACACGAAAAGAAAACGTCCGTTTAAGTGATTATGTTGTCAATCATCATGTGTTGTCTACAACTGCGGATACCCATCACGCTTCACCCGCTCAACCATTCGAGTCTTCCAAAACGGTCCAAGGTATGTCTTTTCTTTTCTTGACGGATTATGTGTTTGATGAACAATTCTCTCCAGGGCATCGGGCTTTCTTAGCCACTATTATCCAATCTAAGGAACCGAAAATTTTTAAAGAGGCAATACGTATGAAAATATGGAATGATGCGATGACTACGGAAGTTGTGGCGCTTGAAGACAAGGATACATGGGACGTCACAACGTTACCCGAAGGTAAAGTAGCTCTTGGTTGTCAATGGGTGTACAAAACAAAGTATTATGCTGACGGAACGATTGAGAGGTACAAGGCTCGTCTTGTTATACTCGGTAATCACCAAGTTGAAGGAGAAGATTATAACGAGACATTTGCACCCGTGATTAAGATTACCACCGTTCGCTCCGTACTCCGGTTATGTGCTGCTAAACAATGGGAAGTGTATCAAATGGATGTTAATAATGCCTTCCTCCATGGTGACTTAGAGGAAGAGGTTTACATGCAACTTCCTCCTGGTTTTCGTCATTCACACCCTGGCAAAGTTTGCCGTCTTAAAAAGTCACTTTATGGTCTTAAACAAGCACCTCGTTGTTGGTTCAAGAAGTTGTCTGATGCGTTGCTCCGGTTTGGGTTTGTTCAGTCCTATGATGATTATTCATTATTTTCCTACACTCGTGCGGGTATTGAGCTTCGCGTCTTGGTCTATGTCGATGATCTCCTCATTTGTGGTAATGATGCCTATATGCTTCAGAAATTCAAGGATTATTTGTCTCGTTGTTTTGCTATGAAGGATTTAGGGAAACTAAAATACTTTCTTGGCATTGAAGTAAGTCGTGGTCCTGAAGGAATTTTTTTATCTCAACGCAAGTATGCTTTGGATATTATTTCTGATTGTGGTGATCTTAGTGCTACCTCCGCAGCAGCCACGGCTTTACCCCAAAACCATCGTATCGCCACTGATGATGGTCCGCTCCTCCTTGATCCAAAGCCTTACCGTCGCCTTATTGGTCGCCTCATTTATCTTACACATACACGTCCAGAGTTGAGTTACTCGGTTCATGTGCTGGCTCAATTCATGCAGAAACCTCGTACGGCTCACTAGGAGGCCGCGCTTCGTGTTGTCAGCTTCTTGCAAGGTTGTCCCGGTCAAGGTATTCTGCTTAAAGCTGATTCTGATCTCACACTCACCATTTATTGTGACTCCGACTGGTCCTCCTGCCCGTTAACTCGTCGTTCAATCAGTGCGTTTGTGGTAATGCTTGGTGGTTCTCCTATTTCTTGGAAGACAAAGAAACAAAAGACCGTCTCGCATTCTTCTGCTGAAGCAGAGTATCGTGCAATGGCCGTAGGGCTTCGTGAAGTTAAATGGCTTCGTCGGTTGTTGAAAGAATTGGGCATCGAACAAACGTCTCCCACACGTTTCTTCTGCGATAGTAAAGCCGCCATTCATATCGCTGCGAATCCCGTCTTCCATGAACGCATAAAGCACATTGAGAATGATTGTCATGCCGTGCGTGATGCAGTGTCCGATGGCACCATTGTCACACAACATATTGGCACCTCCGATCAACTTGCTGATATTTTGACAAAAGCACTTGGTCGAGTTCAGTTTGAGACCATAATGTCCACGTTAAGCATTTCGAATCCTCATGCTCCAACGTGAGGGGGAGTATTGGGCTATATTTGTTGGGTTTGTTTGAGTTGGGCTAAAGTCCATTACTTGTTAATGACGGTTGTAAATCTCTTGTGTTGTAACCCTAGAAGTCATGTGTATATAAACGATATTAAGAACAATGAATAAAGGCAAGCAAGTTTGATATCCAATTCTACATGGTATCAGAGCTTAAGATCAAAATTTCTCATTTATAAAATTGTTCTTCTTCTTTGTTAATCGATAGTTTCGATATTTGTCTTTTCTCTAGTTGAGAACTTGGTGTTATTCGGAGATGTCAAGTGACGAGAGTAAAACAGCTACGGCTCTTGTTTCTCAAACGGTGGCGGTGTCGCCGTATTTGTTGGCAAGTTCTGACAATTGTGGAACGTCTATCTCCTCTGTTACTTTGAATGGAGATAACTACAACGAGTGGTCAGAGGAGATGTTGAACGCTCTTCAAGCGAAGCGGAAGACAGGCTTCATCAACGGCACAATTCCTCAACCTCCTCTCAATGATCCTGATTATGAAAACTGGAAGACAGTTAACTCGATGATTGTGGGGTGGATCCGTTCGTCGATTGCATCAAAGGTGAAGTCCACCGTAACCTTTGTCTCTAATGCACATCAACTGTGGGAGGATTTGAAGCAGCGTTTATCTGTTGGAAACGAAGTTCGTGCTCATCAGATCAAGGCTCAACTTGCTTCTTGTAGACAAGATGGGCAGAGTGTGTACCTTGTGGGATGAATTGCGCAAGTATTGTCCTCCTCCGATGTGTTCTTGCGGTGGGTGTTCGTGTGGTGTAACGGCGAAGTTTGCCAAAGAAGCAGAGAAAGAGAAGCTTCACCAGTTCTTGTTAGGACTTGATGATGCGCGATTTGGAGGGTTATGTACGAACTTGGTTGGCACTACACCCTTGCCGTCTCTTGGTGAAGCGTATTCGAAGGTTATCCGCGAAGAACAACGGTTGTCCTCTGCTCGTGGTCGTGAACAGCTACGTGATGCTGTCGGTTTTGTGGCTCGACGTGAATCCAATGAGCCTTCGTTCGTTAAAGACGCACTGCCTGAATCGGTTGCGTATTTGGGACGGTCTGATCATCAAGGAAGTCATAAGCTTGGCTCCTCTTCCATCCTAAAACCCGGAAGCAGGACACTCTGTTCTCACTGTGGGAGAACAGGGCATGACAAACGTGATTGTTGGCAGCTTATTTGCTTCCCGGACTGGTGGGAAGAGCGTTCCCAGGGTCGCGGCAATGGACGGGGACTGAGAGGAAGAGGATCTGGAGCAGGTCGTGGTCGAGGAGCGGTCACAGCCCATGCTACTACTTCCAATCAGTCGATCTTTCCTGAGTTTTCACAAGATCAGTTGAAGTTGTTGCAGCAGTTGCTTGATGAAAAAGCAAGCAAAGAAAAGCAAGGGACTGGTGGTGGTGATAGATTATCTTGTAAGAAAGCTTTAGGTGATATTATTCTTGATACAGGAGCTTCTCATCATATGACAGGAAATCTCTCTTCTCTTCAACACATTGCAAAAATTTCTTCTTGTTCTGTTGGTTTTGAGGATGGAAGTAAAACATTTGCCTTGTGTGTTGGGAGTTTGCCGCTGTCTTCCACAGTCTCTTTAGAAAATGTCCTTTATGTGCCAAGTTTGAATTGCACATTGATTTCTGTTTCAAAAATTGTAAAGCAAACAAAGTGTGATGCGTGGTTTAGTGATGAATTTTGTGTTTTGCAAGACCGTTCTTCGAAGACTTTGATTGGAAGCGGTGAAGAGCGTGATGGGGTTTACTACTTGAAAGAGGTTGTTTCAGCTAAGATACACAGTGTGAAAGCTGCTGTTGATGACACATTGTGGCATCGACGTCTCGGGCATCCTTCGTTTTCTGTGCTTTCCGATTTACCTATGTTTTCTAGTTCCAATATATTGGCTGGCTCTAGTTCTTGTGACATTTGTTTTAGAGCCAAGCAGACAAGAGAAGTTTTTAATGATAGTTTTAATAAAGCAGACGACTGTTTTTCTTTGATTCATTGCGATGTTTGGGGACCCTATCGGGTTCCGGCTTCTTGTGGAGGAGTTTATTTTTTAACTATTGTTGATGATTTTTCAAGAGCCGTTTGGACCTTCTTAATGTTGGAAAAATCAGAGGTTCGTGGCATTCTTATGAATTTTCTCGCATATGCTGAAAAACAGTTTGGTAAAACTGTCAAGATGGTGCGTAGTGATAACGGTACGGAGTTCATGTGTCTCTCTTCACATTTTCGAGAACAAGGTATTCTCCATCAGACTTCTTGTGTTGGCACTCCACAACAGAATGGAAGAGTCGAACGCAAGCATAGACATATTCTTAATGTGGCTCGAGCCTTGTTGTTTCAAGCCCATTTGCCGATCAATTTTTGGGGAGAAGTGGTTCTTACTGCGGCTTACCTGATCAATCGCACACCCTCATCAATACACAAAGGTATTTCTCCTTATGAGGTTCTTCATGGATGTAAGCCGGCTTATGATCAATTAAGAGTGTTTGGTTCTGCTTGTTATGTGCATCGCGTCTCTCGGGATAAAGATAAATTTGGGGAACGGAGTCGTCTTTGTATCTTTGTTGGTTATGCTCTTGGCAAGAAAGGGTGGAAAGTTTATGATATTGAGAAGCATGTTTTTTCTGTCTCTCGTGATGTTGTTTTTCAAGAGATGGTTTTTCCGTATGCTGAACATACAGATACTTTGTCGTCGGTTCCTCCGCTCTCCGGTGATGTTGATGGAGATTGGCTTCTTCCACCGGATACTCGAGTGAGGGGGAGTCCCAATGAGGCTGTTCTTCCACCGGCTGTTCCCGTGAGGGAGAGTCGTACTGATGAGGTTGTTCCCGTGACTCTGGCTGTACCATCGTCACCCTCATCTCCCTCGTCACCGGCGTCTCCGGTGCCTCCGACTGTTGACGTCGTTGCACCTCCGGTTGTTGTTCCGGTTAATGAGCCTCCTCCACCTGTTCCTTTACGTCGTAGTGAAAGAACACGAAAAGAAAACGTCCGTTTAAGTGATTATGTTGTCAATCATCATGTGTTGTCTACAACTGCGGATACCCATCACGCTTCACCCGCTCAACCATTCGAGTCTTCCAAAACGGTCCAAGGTATGTCTTTTCTTTTCTTGACGGATTATGTGTTTGATGAACAATTCTCTCCAGGGCATCGGGCTTTCTTAGCCACTATTATCCAATCTAAGGAACCGAAAATTTTTAAAGAGGCAATACGTATGAAAATATGGAATGATGCGATGACTACGGAAGTTGTGGCGCTTGAAGACAAGGATACATGGGACGTCACAACGTTACCCGAAGGTAAAGTAGCTCTTGGTTGTCAATGGGTGTACAAAACAAAGTATTATGCTGACGGAACGATTGAGAGGTACAAGGCTCGTCTTGTTATACTCGGTAATCACCAAGTTGAAGGAGAAGATTATAACGAGACATTTGCACCCGTGATTAAGATTACCACCGTTCGCTCCGTACTCCGGTTATGTGCTGCTAAACAATGGGAAGTGTATCAAATGGATGTTAATAATGCCTTCCTCCATGGTGACTTAGAGGAAGAGGTTTACATGCAACTTCCTCCTGGTTTTCGTCATTCACACCCTGGCAAAGTTTGCCGTCTTAAAAAGTCACTTTATGGTCTTAAACAAGCACCTCGTTGTTGGTTCAAGAAGTTGTCTGATGCGTTGCTCCGGTTTGGGTTTGTTCAGTCCTATGATGATTATTCATTATTTTCCTACACTCGTGCGGGTATTGAGCTTCGCGTCTTGGTCTATGTCGATGATCTCCTCATTTGTGGTAATGATGCCTATATGCTTCAGAAATTCAAGGATTATTTGTCTCGTTGTTTTGCTATGAAGGATTTAGGGAAACTAAAATACTTTCTTGGCATTGAAGTAAGTCGTGGTCCTGAAGGAATTTTTTTATCTCAACGCAAGTATGCTTTGGATATTATTTCTGATTGTGGTGATCTTAGTGCTACCTCCGCAGCAGCCACGGCTTTACCCCAAAACCATCGTATCGCCACTGATGATGGTCCGCTCCTCCTTGATCCAAAGCCTTACCGTCGCCTTATTGGTCGCCTCATTTATCTTACACATACACGTCCAGAGTTGAGTTACTCGGTTCATGTGCTGGCTCAATTCATGCAGAAACCTCGTACGGCTCACTAGGAGGCCGCGCTTCGTGTTGTCAGCTTCTTGCAAGGTTGTCCCGGTCAAGGTATTCTGCTTAAAGCTGATTCTGATCTCACACTCACCATTTATTGTGACTCCGACTGGTCCTCCTGCCCGTTAACTCGTCGTTCAATCAGTGCGTTTGTGGTAATGCTTGGTGGTTCTCCTATTTCTTGGAAGACAAAGAAACAAAAGACCGTCTCGCATTCTTCTGCTGAAGCAGAGTATCGTGCAATGGCCGTAGGGCTTCGTGAAGTTAAATGGCTTCGTCGGTTGTTGAAAGAATTGGGCATCGAACAAACGTCTCCCACACGTTTCTTCTGCGATAGTAAAGCCGCCATTCATATCGCTGCGAATCCCGTCTTCCATGAACGCATAAAGCACATTGAGAATGATTGTCATGCCGTGCGTGATGCAGTGTCCGATGGCACCATTGTCACACAACATATTGGCACCTCCGATCAACTTGCTGATATTTTGACAAAAGCACTTGGTCGAGTTCAGTTTGAGACCATAATGTCCACGTTAAGCATTTCGAATCCTCATGCTCCAACGTGAGGGGGAGTATTGGGCTATATTTGTTGGGTTTGTTTGAGTTGGGCTAAAGTCCATTACTTGTTAATGACGGTTGTAAATCTCTTGTGTTGTAACCCTAGAAGTCATGTGTATATAAACGATATTAAGAACAATGAATAAAGGCAAGCAAGTTTGATATCCAATTCTACATATATGTTAGCAAAAGGATCACATAGTCAGCAAAAAGAAGAAGACAAAAACATAGGAAACGACAACCGAACCTGCGCCACCGAGGAAGAGTGGATTGGAGGAGGCCGGTGATCTGACGGACGGTGCAAAGGTGACGGAATCTACATGAAGCTCCGCGACGGTAGGGAGCGGAGACGGAGAGACGACAACGGAGGAGGAAGACATAGTTGAGTTACGATTACGAGTGTTGGACTTAACTCACTTATGAGATTTGTCTCTCTATTTATATTTGATTGGAAGATGTCAAGATGTAGTGACAATTGGTGGTTGAAACCTCGGATCCCCTTATACCTAACAAAGACTTTTTGTTTACGATCTTTGTTTGGTTGCATTGCATCTTAGGTTTTTGGTTTGGTTGGATGTGTAAGCACGTGGACTTAACTAACTTTTTAGATTTGTCTCTCTTTTTATATTTGACTAGAAGATGTACTGACACTTGGTGGTTTTAAACTCGGATCCTCTTATACCAAACAAAGACTTTTTCTCTTATTCCTTTAAGTTTCGTTGCAGCTTAGGTTTTTGGTTTGGGTTTTATATATTTATATTTTAAGTTATGAAAGGTATTATGGAATTTCATAAAGGCTTATCTTCTTCCAGAGTTTTGGTAAATCATTATAGGTAAATGATTTATATGATTTATGTTGTTAAAGATAAATGGAACATGATAAACTTTAAGATAGTTTATACTTATTGAAATTTTATATGAAATTTTTAAATATAGAGATATTTGTTGATGCTAAATCGCAACAATATAGATAATACAGGAATTTGGGGGTAAAAATAGAGCTGATCCTTTAATTAACGTTGAAACAAAGCAAGTGTTTATAGAGAGATTGTGTTGTGCGACGTTATAGTTCTGTCGCTCCAAAGACATTTCGTACGAGACGAAAGAGACAACACACAAATGCTAAATGCGATTAATACGACTTGGACTTGCGGTTTAGCTCTTGAATGCTCCTTTTAATCACTTTTTTCGGATATCGAGTTTGATAGTGACCTCTCTTCTTTATAATGAGACATTGATCTTAAATTCCTTTTGTCCCTTCTGCAAATTACGATTTTACCTCTGTACTTATTGGGCCGAATTAAGGTCTTGTAGACCTGCTAAACTTGTGGGTATTCTGTTCGGGTCTTATTAATGTTGGGGACAGAGCCTATATCCAACAATCTATACTAAATAAAAGTAGAAGCTATAAAATTCTTAAGGAGTCCACATGGGATTTAAAATAACATATCGAGATTTGACATGTCACTAATTAACATTTTTAAAAATTTCTAGAGTTTTGTATAATCAGATTTTTTCAATAATCAATCGGGATCAGACATCTCAATATATAAAATTTTAAAATTATATAAAATTTCTATATTAAAGTGCGTCAGGCGTTCCTCGAACCATGGTCCCCACCCTTTAACAACCTTCCCATAGGACAAGCTGTCACCAATTGAGCTGCAGATCAATTGGTGACATCTTGTCATGTGGGAAGGTTGTTAAAGGGTAGGGACCAGGGTTCGAGGAACGCCTGGCGCACCAATAACCTACTGGTGGATTGGGATATCCACAGTGATAGGTTAGGATCGATGCCCTGCAATAAGTGTATGTACAACGTCCCACATCGGCCTGAAATTTTTTAGACAATGGCTGAGAAACATTATAAATAAGACTATATGCTTCCAATTACGAATGAGCAGAAAGCTTGATTTATCAGGCGTCCAAATTTAAATAATTTAAAAGTTTAAAATATTATAATTATTTTATACTAATAAAATTTGGAGCTATAAGCTCCTTAAAACGTCCACATAGGATTTTAAATAACCTGTTAGGATTCAGCATGTCACTGATTAACATTTTTTAAATTTACAGAATTTTCTATATTAAGATTTTTGAAACAACGAATTAAAATCAGACATCTCAATAGTTAACATTTTTGAAATCATAATTTTTATGTACAACGTTGCACATTGGCTATACAATTTTTAGACAATGGCTGAGAACCACTATAAATAAGACTATATGCTTCCGACTACAAATCAGCAGCAAACTTGATTTATCAGGCGTTCAAATTTAAATTTTTTTATTAGAATTAATGAAACTTTTAAAAGGTTCAAAATATTATAAATATTTAAACTTTATAAAAAAATTAAAATTATTAGAATACCCCCATAGAAAGTTTAAAATACTATAAATATTTAAACTCTATAAAAAGTTTAAGTATTATAAATTTTACCTTAAAATTTTTAAAATGTTATAAACATGTAAACTACATCTAAATTTAAAATATTATAAATATTTAAACTCTATGAAAAGTTAAAAGTTTAAGTATTATTAAATATTTGATTTTTTAATATTTTGAAAATATCTTATTTATCTCTCTTTGTGATTTACATTTCTTACTCAGAGACATCTCAGATAAGTATTCTCATCATTAATCGTCCGCACTTTGCTTTTGTAACGATGTAGCTAATTTTGTCCGGAAATATATATGTTCTCACCGTTTTTTTTTTCTCATTTTGCGCACAGATATGGGATTACACAGCTACACTCAGCCATCTTCTTGTTCTTTGCAAGTATGGAGTGTAGGTCAACCTGAAGTGAACTTTCTTGGCTTAACAACTGGAATTCCTGACAAATGTTTCTGCAGAAGAGAAACCGTTATTAAATTTTCCACTACAGCCGACAATCCTGGAAGGATTTTCTTCGGATGCAATAACCATGAGGTGTTTTTACTCGTTTTGGTATAATTATTATTTGAGTATAAAGAATATTCTTATGGGTATATTTGTTTCTTTGTATAGGATGGAGAGGCCATATTATGAAGTGGTGGGATGAGGCAATTATGCAAGAACTTGAAGTAATGAGAGGTAACCTTGATGACCACAGGGATTTTATTACAGCCATCCAGGAAAACGAAGAATTGATATGTGTTCAGCAGGAGCTAGACAAGATGAAAGATCAGATAAAGGAATTACGTCTGTCAGTTCGTCGTGTACGCGAGGTAGTCAAGAATGTGTTAATCGCCGATATAATCTTCATTGTTTGTATTCATCTCTTTGATTTTGTAGACCTTTCTTTATCGCTTCTGTTTGTTTGAATGGCGTATTTATGTCTGTAATATGTGAACTTGCTTCGGTTTTTGTAATATTTGGAGTACACTTCACCCGTTAAACTTTTTATAAAGTCAACAAATTTGAGTGAAGAAGTCTACGTGTTAGGTTTACTTGTGAAGTCTACTCGTTAATGAGTAGCGACGCGACGGTTAGATGACTTATATGTAACTGTTCATTATAACCATGAGTAGCGACGCGACGGTTAGATGACTTATATGTAACTGTTCATTATAACCATGAGTAGCGACGCGACGGTTAGATGACTTATATGTAACTGTTCATTATAACCATGAGTAGCGACGCGACGGTTAGATGACTTATATGTAACTGTTCATTATAACCATGAGTAGCGACGCGACGGTTAGATGACTTATATGTAACTGTTCATTATAACCATGAGTAGCGACGCGACGGTTAGATGACTTATATGTAACTGTTCATTATAACCATGAGTAGCGACGCGACGGTTAGATGACTTATATGTAACTGTTCATTATAACCATGAGTAGCGACGCGACGGTTAGATGACTTATATGTAACTGTTCATTATAACCATGAGTAGCGACGCGACGGTTAGATGACTTATATGTAACTGTTCATTATAACCATGAGTAGCGACGCGACGGTTAGATGACTTATATGTAACTGTTCATTATAACCATGAGTAGCGACGCGACGGTTAGATGACTTATATGTAACTGTTCATTATAACCATGAGTAGCGACGCGACGGTTAGATGACTTATATGTAACTGTTCATTATAACCATGAGTAGCGACGCGACGGTTAGATGACTTATATGTAACTGTTCATTATAACCATGAGTAGCGACGCGACGGTTAGATGACTTATATGTAACTGTTCATTATAACCATGAGTAGCGACGCGACGGTTAGATGACTTATATGTAACTGTTCATTATAACCATGAGTAGCGACGCGACGGTTAGATGACTTATATGTAACTGTTCATTATAACCATGAGTAGCGACGCGACGGTTAGATGACTTATATGTAACTGTTCATTATAACCATGAGTAGCGACGCGACGGTTAGATGACTTATATGTAACTGTTCATTATAACCGCTTAGGCTCATCTATATAAACACAAAAAAGTAATCAAATCATTTCATTCTAAGTCCAGGCCTCATGATCTAAGTCCAGATTGCACGACGAAGAATTGGAAATCTTTCAGTACTTGTATTGGTCAATCTAAATCATCACATCTACGAAGTATTGGAGTCTGAAATCATTCACGGTTGGGTAACTATCATACCATTTCTATATACTATTAAGTGTAGAATTCTATATTAACCCGCAACTCTTGTCCATCGTCGTTAACGGTTCATTAGATAGATTTGCAGTATAAAGTACGTTTTAGTATTCCCAGGAAGAAGTCTTCACGGGAAGTCTTCTGCATCTTAGTACAAAAAATTAATTTGATTTGATAGATTTGCAGTATAAAGTACGGTTTAGGATTCCCAGGAAGAAGTCTTCACGGGAAGTCTTCTGCATCTCAGTACAAAATTAATTTGATTTGATAGATTTGCAGTATAAAGTACGGTTTAGTATTCCCAGGAAGTAGTCTTCTGGGGAAGTCTACTGCATGTTTAGTATTCCCTTTGCCTCCATCCATGTCAAACTGCCAAGACCCATTTCTCATCAGCCATACTCCGAAAACAATAGGTATTTGCGCCATTTATCTGAAAGTGTAAGGCAGCAAGTTAAATACTCATTATATGGTTGACTATCCGTAGAAGTCTTAAATCAATAACCTAATTGCCTTAGAAAACCAAAAACACTATTGATCCAACAATATAATATATTATCATGAAAAAAATATCCAGAGGCATGTACATAACCAATATAAAAAAAATGAACTAACAAAAAAAAAAAAACTTTATATATTTCAATTAAAGACATCAACAATTATACAGACTTCACGCATAACTCAAACAAGTAGACTTAAACACAAAGTCTATTTTGTTGATCTAACTGCCTATGAAAACTAAAAACTTGATTTCTCCATATGTATAATATATAATCATGTCAAAAACATGCAAACTCAACTACATAACATATATGAAGGAATAAAACAAGAAAATCTTAAAAATTATTCACCAACTTGCAATAAATTGGTTTTCTAAATGTGTCGACTTCATGTTGATGTCTACCGCTCGGACATAAACCCCGCCTCTGACGGTAGACAAATAACGAGTCTATTCCAGTGGTCTATTTTTGCAATTACAGTTTAACAAAGTAGACTGCAAACGAAGTCTGCGTAATTTAGTAGACTTTTTTTGTTGTCTTCCTTTGTTAATTTTTTGGTCAGTTTTGCAATTCAATTCATAAAATAAAGTTGACTTCAAAGGAAAGTTCACCTGGTAAACTTCTTTTTCAGTCTACTGTGACTATTTTTGCAATTGACCAGAGCGTTGACTTCATAGTAGACTTCTAGTTCGACAGTAGACTTCTACTATCCGTTTGCAATTGACCAAGTTTGACTTTCCTAAAGTAGACTTCAGACGAAGTCTCCAGAACCGTTGACTTCGTTTGTTGAAAGGACCGACCTTTTTTTTGAATAAATAATAAATAATATATATATATATATATATATATAAACTACAACTAGTGGTCCCATATCCACTAGCCACCTAACCACATTCACAATCAACAGCGGAATAACAAAACCAATATCCAATAATAAACCAATAATAATCCAATAACAATCCAACATCATAGCATAAGTAATATTCCAATACCAAACAACAAGAAACATGAAACCAGCAACCTAGCAATGTTTCTAATGACTCAACTCTAGTAACCTAGCAATGCCAGACAACATCCAATCGAGTCCCTAGAACATCCTCCTCTTCATTGCCTTGATTCCACGATCACACTTTGCCTTTACTTGCACCACAAACACAAATTCATATGCATGAGTATTTGATAAACACTCAGTGAGGCAATCCTCCCATCTACTGGGCTATACACACAAGCAATAAGATCTCTACATGCCACAATCAACAATCAATAAAACAAACCAGTCAAAATACAAGCATGCAACAATCCGTCGAAGCTGAAAGAAGGGTGTCGACANGTCGATCGACACTGACAAACTGGTGTCGACCGACACCATACTGGTGTCGACCAACACCTTGCCCGACACTCCCGAAAACCCTAGTTTGTGTCGACCGACACGTCCACATGGTGTCGATCGACACTCGCCAAAGTCTCGAGCCGTCCTCGCGTTGGCGTCAACCGACACCGATGCTGAGCAGCGATTTTCGTCGATCAAAAACTCCGAATTTTGCCTCCAATCTTCTCCAATCCGATCCATGCCTTCCCAGAAGCCAAACCCAGCCAAAGCAGCGACGAAATACCATAGAGAACTCAAAGAAACAACCACATAAGCACCAAATCACATAAAAACTAGAGATCTTAGCTTAGATAAGCCATGGTCATGCACTCACCTCTTTGCAGGAAGATTCAGACCAAAAGAAGCGAATCCAACACTCTCAGCAACCTTCTAACACGTTCCTAGCCCTGGATCTTCACTCCCACAGCAAGATCTCACCAAAAACACCTTGAAATCTCACAAACTCTCTCAAGAACCTTTAGGAACTGTTTTCTCCTTCCCTCTTTCTCTCAAGCGGCGTAAAAACAACAAAAATACGACCTTAGGTCGTTTTCCCCCTTTTAAACCTCGGTTCAATGGTTTCCTTAAAACCAAATCGGCCAGAAATCGATAATTAAATCGAACCGGTCGAACCCGAAACAAACAGTGTCGATCGACACCTCCTGTGGTGTCGATCGACACCCCCACCAATTTACCAAAAATTGGTTTGCGGGTGTTACAATTCTCCCCCACCAATCTAGATTCGTCCTCGAATCTCATATGACCATCAGTCAAGGACTCTCATGCAACCGTCCTCACGGCCCGCACTCCTCCGACCAAACTACAGAAGGTCACCTCTAGGCGATAGACTCACGCTCCAGGCGTCATTTGCTCTCGACTTTTGGATTTTCCTTTACCCATAGGCCTAAACCTTGAGTTTTTGTTGGCTCCTCATCAGACCTAAGTCTGCATGCCATAATATTGGCTCCTCATCGGGCCTAAACCCACATGCCATAATATATAAGGAGAAATCCAACTCGTCTCTCGGGTTGCCACCCTACAGCGTGCCCCCGGATCGTCATCCGAAGTCGATATACCAACCATATTCCCAAGCCACAGAGTCTCTGAATATGGCAGTACTAGGAGAACCTAAGTCCTCCAAGAGCCGCTAGCAAACAATTCTGAACACGTCTGAGTCCTATCCCTATCTAGGTTTCCTTCTCGTGGCTCGCGTAAAACATCTCAATGTGCTACCAACCACATATCCCCTCACTGGAATACCTCATGACCACTCAAGGATCATATACATACGCAAGGGCCGCCACAAAGGCCAAACAAAATGTCCTAAAGAGGACCGCCACCAAGGCCAAACAAAATGTCCTAAAGAGGACCGCCACCAAGGCCAAACAAAATGTCCTAAAGAGGACCGCCACCAAGGCCAAACAAA
>NC_025693.1:24987197-24992751 GCF_000633955.1 Camelina sativa
AAGGCCAAACAAAATGTCCTAAAGAGGACCGCCACCAAGGCCAAACAAAATGTCCTAAAGAGGACCGCCACCAAGGCCAAACAAAATGTCCTAAAGAGGACCGCCACCAAGGCCAAACAAACGTCCTAAAGAGGACCACCACCAAGGCCAAACAAATTTCCTAAAGAGGACCGCCACCAAGGCCACTCGTCCCGAAGGACCGTCACAAAGACCATCTGTCCCGAAGAACCGCCTAAACAGGCACTCTGGCTAAACAGCCCGCCACAAAGGCCAAACAATTGGCTAAACAGCCCGCCACAAAGGCCAAACAATAGCTAAACAGCCCACCAAAAAGGCCACACAATGTCTAAAAAGACTGCCACACACGGGCACACTGACTTGAAACTCCGCCACTAAGGCCACACAAGCCCCTCTAGGGCTCTTCACCGCTAAAATGGACAAATTCCAACTCCCGAAAAACTTTCCATATTTAGCACTTTCAATTTTTGGAAACTTTCCACTTTTGGAAACTTCTATTTCAGGAAAATTTCCTCCAAAATCCCGCCTCACGGAAAATTTGTACCCCGAGCACCACCTCATCTTGTTATTGAGTCGCACAACCAACCACCCAAGCGACCGAGTAAACAAGAGAGATGGGCTGGAATACTCCATTCCCGCTCCAGCCACGGATTACAGATGGAATCAAGCTAAACAAGCTCAAGTCGCGGCTTGCTTCTCATACCACTTCTTGAACCTTGCTTTCATCTTCGCTTGAGGCTCCCAAGTCTGCTCCTCAACACCATTACAGTCCCACAGGACTCTCATCAAAAGAATCTTCTTCTTCCAAAGTTCCTTGATCCTTCTCTCGAGAACCCTCACTGGTCTCGCATCCAATGTCATGTTAGGCTGAAGATTCTCAGGAATCTTGGCCAACACTTGCTCTCCCTCACGAAGACACTTCCGTAACATAGACACATGGAAAACCTTATGGAATGCACGCATAACCTCAGGTAACTCCAGTCTATATGCCACTGGTCCAACCCGCTCAATCACTCTGAATGGACCCATATACCTTGGACTCAACTTAGTCTCTGACAATGACCTGTTCGGGCCCCGCAACATGACCATCTTGAGGTACACTGTGTCTCCTACCTGAAACTCAAGGTCTCTCCTCCTCCTATCGTCATAACTCCTCTACCTATCCTAAGCCTCCTTCATGTTCATCTTGAGAACCTGAATCTTCTCGGAGGTCTCCTGAACAAAACTAGCACCAAACATGCTCCTCTCCCCCACCTGAGTCCAGCATAATGGTGTACGACATGGTCTCCCATACAAAGCCTCATAAGGAGCCATCTTAATGCTCGCCTGATAACTGTTGTTGTAAGCAAACTCTACCAGGTTCAGGTGATCTGCCCAATGGCCACC
The DNA here is from genome assembly GCF_000633955.1 of Camelina sativa. Lineage (NCBI taxonomy): Eukaryota > Viridiplantae > Streptophyta > Magnoliopsida > Brassicales > Brassicaceae > Camelina > Camelina sativa. The sequence goes on from NC_025693.1 coordinate 24,988,602, forward strand.
CCAATCCAACACACACATCCTCAGCAAATCCTCCAGCGTCTGGATCGTCCTCTCTGACTGTCCATCAGTCTGGGGATGATAAGCTGTACTCATATGCACCTTAGTGCCCATCTCTGCCTGAAACGCCTTCCAGAACACCGAAGTGAACTTGGAATCCCTATCAGACACAATGCTCGCTGGCACCCCATGCAACCTGACTATCTCCCTCACATACTTCTTAGCCAAGACCGCTGCTCCATCAGTCTTCTTAATGGCCAGAAAATGTGCTGACTTAGTCAACCGGTCCACAATGACCCAAATAGCATCAAAGGTCCGTGACACTGGCAATCCCACCACAAAATCCATAGTGATCATATCCCACTTCCACTCAGGAATGGGTAAACTCTTCAGTAACCCGCCAGGAACCTGATGCTCAGCCTTCACTAGCTGACACACATCACACCTCGAAACCCAACTAGCCACATCCTTCTTCATCCCGACCCAATGATAGTACCTCTTGAGGTCACGGTACATCTTAGTCGCTCCTGGATGAATGGACAACTTGCTCGCATGAGCCTCTCTCAGAATCTCCTGTCTCAACTCCTCATCCTTGGGCACACAAACCCGACCGTGCACCAAGATAGTACCATTATCTGAGACCTGATACTCTGAATCCACATCCTTAGAGGCATTCACCAGCCCCAAATCCTTCTCCTGAGCCAACCGCACCCTACTCAGAAGATCTGCTCTATCTACTGCTTCCAAACCCAACGGTTCCTGTGAAACAGCACACAAGCTCAAAGCACTGATCTCTCCTACCAGAGACTCCATCTCCTGCTCCTGAGCCAAAGCTACCCTCTTCCGACTCAAAGCATCTGCAACCGTGTTAGCCTTACCAGGGTGATAGACTATCTCCAAATCATAATCCGCCACAAGCTCCATCCACCGCCTCTGTCTTAAATTCAGCTCAGGCTGAGTGAATATATACTTCAGGCTCTTATGATCTGTAAACACCTGTACCTTTGCACCATAAAGAGATCTCCAAATCTTCAGGGCAAAAATTACAGCAGCCATCTTCAAATCATGAGTAGGATAGTTGCCCTCATACTTCCGCAACTGCCGTGAAGCATAGACAATCACCTTCCCATGCTGCATAAACACACACCCCAAACCAACTCTAGATGCATCAGTATAAACCATATAGGGTTCTCCCTGCTCAGGCAAAGCCAACACTGGCGTAGTAGTCAACATCTCCATAAGGCTCTCAAAGCCCTCCACACACTCCTATGACCACACAAAAGGAACATCCTTCCATGTCAACTTAGTCATAGGGCGTGCTCTACTTGCAAAACCATGCACAAACCTCCTGTAGTAACCTGCCAACCCCAGGAAACTCCTGATCTCTATGGCATTCTGTGGTCTAGGTCAATCTCTGATAGCCTGAATCTTCTCCTGATCTACAGACACCCCCTCTGCAGAAACTATGTGACCCAGAAAACCCATCTCCCGCTGCCAGAAACTACACTTGCTCAACTTTGCAAACAACTTCTGCTCCCGCAGATTCTCCAGAACTGTCCTCAAATGTACTGCATGCTCCTGAGGACTCTTAGAATAGACCAGGATATCGTCGATGAAAATGATGACAGACACATCCAGAAACTCCTGAAGCACACTGTTCATCAATCTCATAAACGCTGCTGGCGCGTTAGTCAACCCGAAAGGCATCACCACAAACTCATAATGCCCATACCTCGTCCTGAAAGCCGTCTTCCTCACATCTGCCTCATCTATCGGTATCTGATGATAACCCAACGCCAGATCTACCTTGGAGAACCAAGTAGCACCCCTCAACTGATCCAACAACTCATCAATCCTAGGAAGAGGATACTTGTTCTTCACAGTGACCCGGTTCAAGCCCCGATAATCAATGCACAACCTGAAACTCCCATCCTTTTTCTTCACAAACAACACCGGCACTCCCCACGGTGATACACTAGGACGGATGAATCTCTTACTCAACAAATCCTCTAGCTGCTTCTTCAGCTCTGCCATCTCTGCTGGAGCCATTCTTTAAAGAGCCTTGGATAACGGCATCGTCACTGGTTCCAGCTCAATGGTAAAAGGATCCGACCGAGATGGTGGTAACCCCTGACCGAGATGAGTTCCCATATGTCCTTGTATAGCCATTGTTCTGTTGTTGCTGCTGATACTCTGGCTTGGAAGTGTAGCCTGAAGAGTTCCCACTGTAAGGCCTATTGCCTTGCTGAGTTCCAAACCGCAGTCCCTGATTCCCATACACATAGTTCACATCCTCCTCTTGGTGTCCTTGATCAGGTTCTGGCTCATATGTCTCAACCTCAGCAGAAAAATGAACAGATTTCTTACCCATAAGGAGATTATGCACTGAATCCAGCTTAGCATTAACAGAAGCTAACTGGTTTGAATCAAATCCTCCATGCAATCTCTTCCTTTCAGCATCTGCTCTCTTAGTACTATTGCTAGCAGCTAAATTCTCAATCAAAACTTCAGCATCTTCTGGAAATCTTGTCTTGAAGTTCCCATGACTTGCAGCATCCAAAGCTAACTGATACTTCCAGTCACACCCTCTGAAGAAGATACTCAACAGTTGTACCCTTGAAAAACCATGGTGTGGACAATCCCTCTGATAAGCTTTGAATCTCACCCAAGCTGCCTTGAAAGCTTCATCTGGTCTTTGCTTGAAAGTGGATAGCTTGACTCTCAACTCATCTGACATTGCATCATCATAGAAATGGTTTAGGAAAGCCACTTTGACTTGTTGCCAAGATGTCAAAGATCCAGCTGGCAACTGCTTCAACCACTGAGATGCCTCTCCTGCAAGTGAGTATGGGAAGAGCTTGCAGAATATGAAGTCCTCAGTCACTCCATTAGCCTTGATACTGGTCACAAGATCCTCAAAATGCTCAATATGGTCCAGAGGCTTCTCATTGGGCAAAGCAGAGAAAGGTCTCTGCCCAACTAGTTGAAAGTACGCAGGTTTCAACTCAAAATCATTCCTCTGAAAAGGGGGAGGAACAATAGCAGACCGGTTCTCATACACCAGATCAGCCCTATTGTAGTCAGCAATGGTCCTGATCAAGTCCCGGTTTTGCTCATGTCGTCGAACGGGGTTCTGTACGTGGTTGGCAGCTCCACGCACGTCTGCAGGTGGGTGTCGATCGATGCCACCTGGTTGGTGTCGATCGACACCAAGATCCGGATCATCAACGATACCAGCTTGCTGGTTCACGACAGCCTGCTCGTTGACAACAGGTTCAGGAATCACGTTTCCTTCTGCATCAAGCTTTTGGCCATGCTCATTGCGCAAGTGGCCCTCTTGATCCCTCAAAACACCAGCCTCATCACGCATCAGAATGATCGTATTAACCATCTTCAGAGATTTAGCTGCTTTTCTATTCTCACGCTCAAGTTTTCCCAACTCTTGGTTTGACAAATTCACAGTTGGACCAGATTTGTTGCTCCTTGTGTGAGGTCTAGGAGGCATGCACCTGAAACACGAAAGAGAAGAAAAACAAAAACGTGTAAGTAGAAAATAAAAAGAAAAATTTAGACGAAATTAAAAACTTAAATCTAATGGTAGAATCAGAGAGTCCCCGGCAACGGCGCCAAAATTTGATATGCTCAAATTAAACCCTAGAGCTACTCTCTCAAATTAAGAGGTTAATGCAGTATTTAGGGGTCGAATTCCACAAGGACTCAAGTTTACACAAGAAATTATAGAGTTTTTCAATTATGCTAAACAAATTAAATTGAATTAAAATAAAAGCAATGCAAAATATTAAATAAAAGCTGTTGTAAATTCAGAAGATCAAAAAGCTAAGCCTAGGGAATTTCTCAGGAAATTATGAAATATTAAATCAATCAATAAATTAGGATTCAAACAATTAAGAACAGATCTAGAACTCTAAACACTTTTGTAAATTAAATCAGTTCTCACTGCAAATAATATCTAAATTTAAAACCAGAAAATCCAAATCTCTTTGTAAAATTCTAGGTTAAAAATCAGCAATAAAATCAGGTTTAGATTGTTCACAAAATTATTAAATCAAATCTCTTTGCAAGAAATAATTTTGCTCATCAAAAGGTTTTATCAGGAAAATCAATTATATTCTCATATCAATTTATTTTCCTA
>NC_025693.1:24994313-25003413 GCF_000633955.1 Camelina sativa
TGACCGTGTCCCCTGAGACAACTCAAGGAACTGCACCTCCAACCGATCCAATGCCTCTCTAGGAAAATACTTGCGGTTGAACTCCAAGACGAAGTCAGCCCAAGTCATCTCCCGCTGCACTCTCCTAGCAGCCACTGATCTCCACCACAACTCAGCATCACCACTCAAATAGTATACCCCTATGTCCACCCAAAACTCCTCAGGACATCTCAGAGTATGGAAGTTACGTTCCACACTCGTCCTCCACGCATCCGCAACAGTAGGATCTGTACCACCCAAAAACCTCTCAGTGAAAAGACCTTTCATCTCCTTGAGCATAGACAAATAACGTCCATGAACTCCCACATCTGCAGCCACTGGCTGCCGCTCCTCCGCCACCACTGGTGGCACTACCTGAGCCTAAGCCGGTACCACTGGTGGTAACCGCTCCAAAACCTGTGCTAGCATAGCCGCAACATCAACACCAGGGACTCCACCCGCTGGGACTCCCACACCCGGGACCTTAGCATCACCGGCCACTGGAGCATCAACACCGCCCTCTCCTGCCACACTCACGGAATCCCCTGAAACATCTTGCGACTCGTCAACACCCTCAGCTGTCACACTCTGGTCCTCGGTCTCACTAACCACTGGGACTCTGCCCCTACCACGACCACGTCTGCGTCCATGACCACGTCCGCGTCCACAACCACGACCAGCCATAACATCCTCTCTAGCCATCTGCACTACCATGAACAGAAGACTAAGCAAACAATTACTATTTAACACAGAAACATAAACTCACCGTGGAATCACACAGTCGGCTCGAAGAGGATGTTCTAGGATTCCATGCCACACACAATTGACTAACTCACATAATCAATCAAGACATGCAATCCCAAAACATCACAACAGAAACCTAGTGAACCCAAACCTAGAACTGTAAGGGCTCTGATACCAAAATGAAAGGACCGACCTTTTTTTAATAAATAATAAATAATATATATATATATAAACTACAGTTAGTAGTCCTATACCCACTAGCCACCTAACCACATTCACAATCAGCAGCGGAATAACAAAACCAATATCCAATAATAAACCAATAGCAATCCAAAATTGTAGCATAAGCAATATTCCAATACCAAACAACAAGAAACATGAAACCAGCAACCTAGCAATGTTTCTAATGACTCAACTCTAGCAACCTAGCAATGCCAGAAGACATCCAATCGAGTCGCTAGAACATCCTCCTCTTCATTGCCTTGATTCCATGATCACAATTTGCATTTATCTACACCACAAACACAAATTGAGATGCATGAGTATTTGATAAACACTCAGTGAGGCAATCCTCCCATCTACTGGGCTATACACACAAGCAATAAGATCTCTACATGCAACAATCAACAATCAATAAAACAAACCAGTCAAAATACAATCTGAAAGAAGGGTGTCGACCGACACCATATGGTGTCGATCGACACTGACAATCTGGTGTCGACCGACACCCTGCCCGACACTCCCGAAAACCCTAGTTTGTGTCAACCGACACCTCCACATGGCATCGATCGACACTCGCCAAAGTCTCGAGCCGTCCTCGCGTTGGTGTCGACTGACACCGTTGCCGAGCACCGATTTCCTTCGATCAAAAAACTCCGAATATCGCCTCCAATCTTCTCCAATCCGCTCCATGCATTCCCAGAAGCCAAACCCAGCCAAAGCAGCGACGAAATACCATAGAGGACTCAAAGAAACAACCACATAAGCACCAAATCACATAAAAACTAGAGATCTTAGCTTAGATAAGCCATGGTCATGCACTCACCTCTTTGCAGGAAGATTCAGACCAAAAGAAGCGAATCCAACACTCTCAGCAACCTTCTAACACGTTCCTAGCCCTGGATCTTCACTCCCACAACAAGATCTCACCAAAAACACCTTGAAATCTCACAAACTCTCTCCAAAACCTTTAGGAACTGTTTTCTCCTTCCTCTTTCTTTCAAGCGGCATAAAAACAACAAAAACACGACCCTAGGACATTTTCCCCCTTTTAAACCTCGGTTCAATGGTTTCCTTAAACCAAACCGGCCAGAAATCGATAATTTAATCGAACTGGTCAAACCCGAAACAAACAGTGTCGATCAACACCTCCTGTGGTGTCGATCGACACCCCCACCGATTTACCAAAAATTGGTTTGCGGCTGTTACATTTGCAGTCTGCCGTGGTCATTTTTGTGTTTGACCAACATTTTCCAGTAGATTTCTTTTGCAGTCAACTAATTTATGATGACAGAAAGACTTCTTGCGGTTGTCGTAACTAAAACTCAAGAATTTGGTCAATTGCAAAAATACAACTTAGTAGACTGCAAACGAAGTATCTGACGGAAACATTATAATGCAGTCTAAACCATATTTTTTTTAATCAAATGAAATTCAAGTCTACTGGCTCGAAACTCGATATATTTTAAATTGCAAAACTGACCATTAGGTAAACTTTACATGATATTATGACGGTTGAACTACCAAATGAAGTCTAATTTCTACAAAAAATCAAGGAAAATCACGAAATCTACCGGAAAATAACCTTATCAGTGGTTGTTTCGCAATGTCAAGCACCGACGCCGTCGTCTTTAGCCAAAACAGATGAGCAGCACCAATTTAATCATTCACGACAAATAACTAGATGAACACTCTTGCAAATTTTTTGGGATTAAAACGAAGAGGAGATGGAAGAAAATGAAGTCCTCATAGAATTGGGTGTTATATAAGCTCGCAAATTCGGGTTGTTGAACCATTAAGAGCTTCAAATTTGGTTGTTTATGGTTGTTAGAAAATTGATGGCGATGGCACACCCGTAAATAAGAGAAGACGATGAGGTTATGGATGTAATAATTATTTTCGCAATAAATTTAAATAAATCAGAAATAATGGCATTTGTGTGAATATGATGAATAGCCGAGGATTAAGAAGGGAGAAAGTGGCAAATGTTGGAGAGAGAAAAAGAGGGGTCTAGTCTTGCAATTGACTCAAGTTAGGGGTCCAATTTTGCAAGTGTCCCAAACAAATTAAGGAAACAAATTCTGTATACTTTTAATTAAGGAATATTGGCTTGGTTTAGATTTTACAATTAGAATGAAATTATGTGTCGGTTTTGGTTTATAAATAAGATGATTATGGTTTAGATTTTACAATTAAAACAAAATTATATGTCGCTTTGGGTTTACAAATGAAGTGGTTAGGGTTTAGATTTTATAATTAAAACAAAATTATATGTTGGTTTGGGTTTACAATTGAAGTGGTTAAGGTTTAGTTTTTACAATTAAAACGAAATTATATGTCGGTTTGGGTTTACAAATGAAGTGTTAAGGTTTAGATTTTACAATTAGAACGGAATATATGTTGGTTTGGGTTTACTAATGAGATTGTTTGGGTTTAGATTTTACAATTAGAACGGAATTATATGTCGGTTTGGGTTTACAAATGAGATGGTTAAGGTTTAGATTTTATAATTAGAATGAAATTATATACCGGTTTGGGTTTATAAAAGAGCGGTTTGAATTTTTAATTTTATAATAATATATACAGATTTTGTTTCCTTATTTTATTAAAAATGAATAAATAAGTTCTTAATTGCATTATGACATGTCACATTCTCATTGGTTTAATTAAAGAGAAGTGAACAAATGGGTTCACCTTAGGGGTGAACCCAAGAATGGCCGTGTTGGATATGGGCTTTGCCTTATATGACATTCGGTCTAACAAAGACTTCTTAAATACTCCGTTTCAAAATATAGGATGTTTTAATTAAAGCACGCAGATTAAGAAGTCTTTACTTTTAACACAAGTTCAACCAATCAGAAATAATACTGAATAATATCAAATACTAAACTAATCTAAAAGTTGCATATGAAAACATCATATATTATGAAATAAAAAACTTTTTTAAAACATCTTATATTTTGAAACGGAGGGAGTATATTAATCTGAAGTTCTGGCTCAACAAATTAAATGAAAGTCTATTAAGCTTTGGAGAAGGCAATCTCGGGAATTTGCGCTGACATCTTAGACCATCTTTACTGGTGATTTCTCTCACCGTTACTCTTGTATTTGAGGCCCAAAACATAATAAAATATTCATTTTTTGGTCCATTAACAAGAAAATCGATTCTCCAGAAAGGAATTGAGCAACACATTAAGCAACACTACGTAGATACTGGTGATTCTCCAGAAACGCTACGTAGCGTGTTTTGATACGTTGATACGTAAATATAAAAGATTTTTTTTTTCTATTTTCTTTTTTTCTTTCTTTCCCGATCTTCTCTCTCTTTTCTCTCTCGATCTAAAAAGGCGAATCGACTGAAACCAGAAAAATCAATCGATTCTTCTCTGTTTCGCGACTCTCCCTGCCGTTATCGTCATTTGGATCATTATCTCCACCGGCGCGACTTTGGGCTGGAGAGATGGTCATTGGCCTGGAGAAATCACCGGACCTCTCTTCTTACTTCCTCCTTTGGTATGTTTCTTCTTCTTCGTTTTTCCTTTCAATTCTATCGGTGAATACTCAATTAGGGGAAACATTTGGCTCTCGGTAAGCTTTTGGGACCATATCCTCCTAATTTTAAATGATAGAAAGGTTGAACGGTTACCTGTTACAATCAGCTTTTGATTTTTTTTTTATGTAGATGATTGGTTTGGAACTTGCAGTTGCAGGTTAAAATTGCAAAGAATGTTTAGAGGGATGTAGTAGAATCACCCAAAGGTAAATTCTCAATTTGTTGGCTCACAAAATTATATTATTACAGAAATATAAAAACTTTGCAGAATGGTCGAAGGATTGCAGATGTTTGTTTTGAAGAAATGGTTTATGTGATTAACTCCAAAACTTTTTTATGAACTGTGAGCCTCAATTTCAATTTCAGTTAATGTTTCATGTTGTCTTCAGCAAAGTGTATGTATGTGTGTTTTGTATTCTTTTTTGCAGCAAATTTATTAGTTTGGATCCTATATAAGTAGTTTCTGCAGCAAATTTATTAGTTTGGATCCTATATAATTAGTTTCTGCAGCAAATTTATTAGTTTGGATCCTTGTCATGGAGTTGATAAAAACAGAGTCTTTCAAGTTTCTTCTACTTTGGGTATAACAAAGATTCGATAAAGTTTTATATTGTTTCTTTTTGATGTTGTATAATCCTAACTTTTAGGAAAGGTTAAGATTTTCTCGGCTCATATTTGAGTTTGTGAGAATGACTTTCGATAAAGACATATAAACGAAATCTCTTTCTCTATGTATTGCAGTAATGACGATGATGAAGCTTGAGGGAAGTTATTAGTCTAAAGAAAAAGAATAAGAAATATAACTATTCACCACTGGAGAAAATTTGAGAACTAGAGAGGCAACAGTTGTAGTCTTTGGGTTATTTATGTAGAAGATTGAAAACTTTTGTTCATCGATTAGTGTAAGCGTAGCAATAAGGATGGCTTGGTGTTTTGGTTTGTGGTTGCAGGCTGTATCAGCTAAAGTCATTCGTGTAAGCGTAGAAACTGAGCAGATGCGTGCCTTTGAAACTAGAAATTATCTTCGAGTGGAGGTGTGGCTGAGACAATAGCATCAGCATATCATTTAGTTGTTGCAGAAAACTCAAATGAAGAAGCTGAGATGAATAAATGCAAGTTTGTTGTTAAACGTATCAGAAAGATGGAGAAAGATGTTGAAGAAGCCTGCTCTACTGGTAAAAAACTGTTTTACTAATCAATGATTACCAACAAGTGCCCCAATTTTTTCTTGAAGTCTAATGTAATTCTTATTTATCAATTTGTGCAAACATTGTTTAAGTGAGCTTTTGTTGTTCTGCAATATAGGTTCCTTGTATATATTTCACCATTTTGAGTTTTCTTCTATATCAATTGAATTTGTAAGCCTCTCTTGAGTTCAATTATCTATTTATTTGCAGCTATGTATCAAATAATTGTTTTATCATTTCAGATTAGTAAAATTTGATAATTAATTAACAAAAATTAAAAAAAAATATATATTATTTAAATGATGAGCAACCTTCATTGGAGTATTCTAGTGGAGGGATGATTTTGGTTAAGTTCTAAGTGGGTTGCTTTAATTATTTTAGTATTAATTATATGATTAATTAATGCTTGAGTAACTTGAGAGGGTTGCTGGAGTAATGATTCTCTTAGGCAGCCCTAAGTCAACAGGCGCTTATAAAAGCAGAGGACATTTATTGAGATCACCATCCTGACCCCCATATAATATCCATAGAGCAATACTTTGCATCGAATACTGAGTTTATTGTCTTTTGTGTAATTTTTTCCACTTATGAGCTTGTCATAGTTCTGGTCGTTAGTTTGCCTGTAAATTGACGAGCATAATCTTGACTCTTTGTAAGTGACGATCTCATTTCTCTTTATTAAAAGGACCAACTCTATTCTTACCCCATAAAATCTTGTTTATTAGTATTATGCTCATCTCGGTACAAACAAGCCGTAATTAAAATTTTCACATCCTAATTCACCATATATGTTGATTTGTCCATTCTTGATCTTCTAGTTTGTTTTTCTTGGAAAAACGGACGTCCTATACACACACACATTATATATATATATATATATATATGTATAAATCTCATATAATTCAATTCAATTCAAGTCTGTGACACACTTTGACAAAAAAGAAAAGTCTGTGACACACCAGTCCATTTTTACGTTAACAACCAACTATTGCTTAAAACGACGCTCCTATAAACGATAAACTCGTGATTCTTTTCAAATATTGTTTTAAAAGTAATTTATTTAAGAGCGTGTTTGGTTAAGACTTAAGAGCGTGTTTAAAAAATATGGTTATTTATGCGAAGTCACTTTTCTAACGCCAAAATCACAAAATTTTGTGTTAATATAAATGATTGAGAATTGTGATCTAGCATAAAAATAATGAAATTGTGTTTGAAAATCAAATTTACAAAATCTTGTTCAAGTGCGATAGTTGTAAACTTATATTTTGATGCTTTTTATGAAATCATGATATGGCGCCAAAATTATAGAGTCGTATGTTAACACTTAAATTTTTAGACTCACATTTTAAAATTTTAATATTAAAAGTGTCGAATCTAGTTTTAAAAACTACTAAATCTCGTTTTAAAGCTAAACTGTTTTATACAACATTTGTGACCATGCATTTTTAGCACATAGATCGTGAGTTTATATTTTGGGGATAAAATCTCAAAACTTATAGATAATTATTTGCATACGAATTTTAATTTATGCATAAAATTATTTTGTAAATTAATTAAAACAAATTATGTTGGTTCTTAATTAAAATGCAACAAAACATTTTCTTGTTAGTTGTTATAGGATAAGTAAATTTTACATTCTTATCTATATTAACATTTTTGAAGTACATTTTGTGTTATGCCCTTGAAGTTTAACTTATTTAATTTGTTTTTTGCAACATTAACCCCTCCATATTTTCCTAAAATAACATTTCTACTTAATTAATCCCTACAGATTTTCCTAAACTAACATTTCAAATTAACTCAATTAATGGAACGATAGGAATGGTTCAAATTTATTAATGCTTATTGCCATACACAGCATGATACCATCATTTAAGAGATCGAGAATAAATGCTCAAAACTTATTTAATACATCTTTATGATATGTTTAATGTAAATCGATCCACTTTGAGAAACAAAAGATTACAACCTCAAAGATTATTATGACGTAGATAATGTCCTTAAACACGAGAACCAAAATTAAGGAAATCACATTTTAGCAAATATATAACTTTGTAAGCAAGAAATACATTTATTTCTGTACATATCTCCTTTAGAAACTAAATATAGTTCCACAATATTCTCAAAACTCCATTAGGCATACAGAAAAATCTCGTGTTTATTGCTAAGGATCGTTTGACACCTTGCTCAGCAAGCATTTATTTAATTATAAATATCAACTTCGAAAGAGAAAGACAACATCCACAACCAAAACCTACATCCGCATAGCTAAACATAACATGGTAAACCTTTTGCATTAATTCAAAATTGCCATATATATTTTTAGATTTTTTGCTTGCTTACCAATATATTCTCGATCTCATATCACATCTAATTTTACCATCTTCAAAGAACCATATAAATAACGTCTCAATAGCAATACAAAAATGCATCAATTCATACACTTGAAGTAACATTCCCGGTTGAGACACTTGATTTGGTTTTGGCGATAAACAGATGCACACTTATTCCATTTATTTGAAAAAAAATGATTTGGTTTCACGTGAACATGCAACCTTCCGGTTAGTGGATAATCAAAATATTTTTTGTTTGATTTATTTCATATCTACACTAATTCTTTGTTTTGGACTCCATGTAGTTATGTACTTAGAGCATGATTATCGGAGGGTTCAGGCAGGGGTTCAGAGTCTTTTTTTGAAAAAAATAAATCAAAAGTAGAGAATAAACGTAAGAACTCCCCTTATATAATATACTGTCTCATGGGTTAAGAGACTGATACGTGTCAGCTCTCTGTTGGGCGAACAGAAAATATAAAATGGAAAAAAAAATTTCTCCGACTGATTTTATTATTTCTCTCTCTCTCTCTCGTTCTCTCGTTCTCTCGCGATTGAAATCTCCGAAACAAGAAAACGATTTGGAATCAGAAGTTTCATGGGTTTGAATCGAAGGACTGAGAATGGTTTGGATTCAATTGGGAATGGAGAGAAGGCGATTCGATGGGATTGGAGAGAAGAAGATGGCGATTTGGAAGCTACTCGCCAATTGCATGAATCGAGTTTCAGTCGAATAAATTGGTAGAGATTGAAGCAATTGGAATCAAAAGGTACGCTTGTTAGTACAACTGCATGAATCTCAGATTGTTTTATGATTAGGGTTCTTTGTTTTTCGATCTCAGTTTAGGGTTTTTTTATGTTAGTTAGAAAATTAGGGATTTGCGTAAGTCTTTTCTCAAGTGATCCTAGATTCTATTTTGAACTCCTGCGGTAATCAAAATCTGGAGTTAATATGATTTTGACTCATATGAACGGCAATCAAAATCTGGAGTCATTACAACTTCATCAATCGTCAAAGACTTTTCCTTTCAAGAAGAAGAAGAAGA
>NC_025693.1:25004600-25036315 GCF_000633955.1 Camelina sativa
AAAATTATAAAATTACGAATTTTGAAAATAAAAATAATATATTAATTCAGTTAGTCTAAGTTGAACTTAGGTTTTAACTCTAACTCTATAAATTAATAATAAATAATAATAATAATAATACAAAATATTAACGGGTATTTACGGGTCGGGTAGCAAAACGGGTAAAGGGCCGAGTAACGGGACGGGTATTGAAAACTAAACTAATACCCTATACTCGTCCCTTACTCACGAGTAATATAATTATAATACCCTTTACTCGACCTTAAAGCTGCGGGTACCCTTTTTTTCGGGACGGGTACGAGCCGAGTAACGGGTCGAATACGGGTAACGGGTATTAGTGCCCACGCCTGAAGGTAACTATATGAACATATGAACATAATTTGGTTAGTTGATGACTCACATCAGAGGAAACTTAGTTCATATTAACTTTTCTTAGATAAAGGATTACAATCATAAGATAACTCATATGAACTATGTATAATCAATATACGAAACTTACTGCAACCCATGGCATAACAACGAACCCCCAATTCAAATAGCTCAAATACAAAGTATACATAAACCAGAACACAAAAACAGAGAGAAAGAAAAAAACGAGAGCAGATAATTTGGTTTGCCGGATGAAAATAGAGTAAAAGTTAAGCTTAAGGTTTTTCAAAAATTATTATGTTTTGTATGTTTGAAAATTAATAAAAATGGAATATTTTCTAATTTTATAAAATCTTAAATGTTTACACATTTATACCACTTCTATTCTATTTAAAATTTTAAAAGTTTAAAAAATAATATTTTCAAAAATAAGAGACCCAAAATAAGAACCTACCAATAAAAGAGAAAATTTTATCTAAGAGATCATGGGTTCTTATATTCCAAACAGTACACAATTAATTCATAAAAAAATTAAGAACTCCCCTTATATGAACCCCCCAATAAACTTGCTCTTATGTCACAAATGCATATTGAGAAAGAAACCAATTCTGAGTTCAGCACACGGTGAGCTGCTCATCTTTCTAGGTATCCTCTTTATATTTATTATTGTATATATACTATCTTTTTGCACTTATAGGTATCCTCTCTATATTTATTATTATATTTATTATTGTAATTTAGAATTTTATATAAAGAGAAATAAGAGATTGGAATATAAATTTATGACTACACATTGAATTTGATTTTTTGATATAAATGTAAGCTAATTTATTGGGATTTTAAAGGCGATAATGAGATTTAAAAATAAACTGTGCAATGAGCAAATCATTTACGTGATCTAAAGGAAAAATGCTTCAGAGACATTAGAACTTTCCTCGAATTATAATATTAATTTGAGTAAGAATAAAGTCACATGAAATATACATATTAAGGAACCAGCCAGTCAGCCATCATAGTAGCAGAATTTGGCCGTTTAAAATTTATGGGACAATATAGAATTTTAGATGAAGAGAAATAAGAGATTGGAATATAAATTTATGACTAAACATTGAAACTGATATTTTGATAGAAATGTAAGCTAACCTTTCTAAAATGCAAGTCAGATTGAAAATTGTCTTCGAAGGGTGGTTTTGATCTTTGTTTTCAGATGTTCGAGATGAGGATATTTTGCCAACAACATCTGGTGAGTGGGTAAATGTAGATATAAATCATATACTGAAGAACAAAGTGGAAGCTAGGATACCAAAAATACGAACAGTGCAAAATAGGTTGTTACCTGGAAGCTCCTCACCCTTGTCTACCATATCAAGCAAGTCTGAAAAAGTAGAGAACCTAAAATAATCAAAACCAATAGAGCATTGTCATTTTTAACAGTCTCCAAAGACGTTTTCTTCGTGAAAACAATTATCCACTTGTGATTGGTGCGACGATAACGGTTGGAATATGCATCAACATCAAATCATTGATGTTGTACAACTGGCCTTTAACCAATTGATCTTGAAACTTAGGCACACGATTAGGAAGGACTGAAGCTTGTATAGCACAATCCTGAAACAAAGGCGAAATGAATATGTTAAAATGGAGGTAAATCAGGGGTCAAGAGGAACAATAATAGAGATAATATACATTTTCATCAGGAAGGAGGCATTTTCATCAGGAATAATAAGTAAGATATTGTTTCTTCGAAAGTCTCGAACTTCCCAAATATGGATGACCTGAACAACAGTCCTATTGATATGAGTGTTGTGTGTGTTCGTTGGAGGTTGAATAAAGGGTAGAGTAGGGCAGTATTGTTTTAGTTTTACACATGCTGTGAGAGAGAGAAGGTAAGTATCGTCAAAAGTTGTTATTTAAAAAGAAAACTTAATGCAATGGTTGAAGGAGAGTAATCAGGGATTGGAATGAAATGTTAATGACCATGAAATCATAGGTGTTTGGTATTGTTTTCATTACATTATAATTGGGTGGTAAGCGTAAAGATGAAAATGAAGGATATACTTCAATGGAATTCTTTAATTACCTTAAAGAGGTGTAATGAGTAATACAAATAACGTAATCATAATATTGGTTCATATGATTCTAATTGGTAGTGCAGATCTAAACCCCTTTTAAAAAAAAAAAAATTATTTGATTCCAAACAATTTGAAAACGATTTTGGACAGGATTAATGTTACATATTGTCTTTAATTACCTTAAAGATTGTAATACATAATACAAATAATGTAATCATAATAATGGTTCATATGATTATAATTGGTAGTGCAGATCTAAACCCCTTTTAAAAAAAATTTAAATTTGATTCCAAACAATTTGAAAATGATTTTGGACAGGAATAATGTTACATACAGTTTGGAACTTCAAATAGGTGTTTGGGATCTTGACACAGACATTAAACCAGAAATGATTTAGAATTTGGTGGTGGAGTAGGAGAATTAAACCAAAGAAAACCAATGATTATGAGATATGTGAAGGTACATTGGAGGTGGTAGCTGCTGGGAACGATGGTTGTGAGAATGTGAGTACAGGTGAATTCGACATCGTTTGGTTCGTATACTCCTGATGGGTGTAAGGGCTGTCAATTATATTTGTTGGGCTTGTAATTGGTCTTATTTTGTCAAGCCTAATATGAAAACTTAAAAACAATGGCCTTTAAGACTAAGAGAGGACATGTGTCAGTTATATAATAAGCTAGGTGTCATGTTCTAAACAGAAGTTGAGAAAAACCTTCTCTTACTAGATAAGATATGTATAGCCGTAATTAAAATTTTCATATCATAATTCTCCATATATCTTGATTTGTCCATTCTTGATCTCTTCTAGTTTGTTTTTCTTGAAAAAATGCACGTCCTAATGTCCTATACACACACATTATATATGAATAAAAACTCATAATTCAATTCAAAGTCTGTGACACACTTTGACAAAATAAAATAAAACCAGATTAAGACCCGTGCTAGAGTACGGGTTGAAATTTATTTTATTTATATTGTAATTTTTATATAAAATAGAATTTATGTGATTGTTTTTAAAAGTTTTGTTGGATAAAATATAATGCAATAAAATCATATGCTAAATATGATGACTTGAAAAAGATACTTATATTGTAAGTTTTATATTGTTAATGGTTCTAGATAAGTATATGTGTTATAGTGAAGTTATTTCAACAATATATATTCTATCTCATGATTTGAATGTCATTATAAGACATAATCTTGTGAATTTGATTTTTTAAAAGCTAGTTATTATATTTTGAATAATTTAATATATTGTTGTCAATGTTTTTAAAACCGGACCGGTAATTGAACGGGGAAAGCTTCTGGGTCATGAATCAATATGGTTCGACCGGGGTTAACCGGGTTCAATTGATTTTGATGATATTTTTATAAATAATAGGTATGGATATGTCTTCTATTTTTTCCAATGATTATAACTATGATATAATTGGATATACCAAATAAAATAATTCAATAATCATAATGTTTTTAAAAAACATTAAAAAGTAATAAACTCAAACTGTAACAAACTCAAAGTATAACCAGTACTTGTAAAATATTTTAGAAATTTAAATCTAAAAGCAATAAGATAATAAGAGTGTAGAACATGCAATCTTCATTCTCTAAGAAACTCTACTATTGCTAATTTGCTAAGAAGAAAACTAGAAAAGGTAATTAATTAAATTAATTGTACTCAAATTTACAAAAAAAAAAGTAGAACCCGGTTTTATCCGGTTTAATGGTTCACCGGTTTTTGGTTTTTTGGCGGGTTGATATGGTTTTTTACCGGTTCAATTTCTTTTGGGTTTTGATATTAACCCAACCCGGACATGATGCCGGTTCGCGGGTTAACGTGGTTCGACCGCCGGTCCGGTCCGGTTTTGAAAACATTGATTATTGTACTTTTTTAATATATTTGGTTTTTTGAAATTTTTTCATATTATTGATATTGCTATAACAAACCAATTTAGAGTGTTTATAGTTTCTAACTTTAATATCAAGTTTCAATATTTTAAAAATATTTCAAAATAAATTATTTAAAGTTTCTTGTATTGTATAAAATTATAAAATTCAACAAAAAAAGTATGAAATTGAATTGAAATATTCAAATTCTGACCTGTTACTCAGTAAATTTTTTAATTCAATAGATATTATTTTTAAAGAATAATATTAATAAAACTTGAGTATTTTGTAGATTGAATCATTTATATTTGTTTTTAAAAATTCAACTAATGGTATATCCGGAAATAAAACTATTTTTTAATTATAATAAATAATATGATAATTTATTTGTTTCACAAAATAGACTCATATATATAAATGAGAGGTGAAGTATAATGATAATTAAAAAATTAATATGTTAAGTTAGATATCAAAGGATTTTATTTGATGAATAATTTAATAAAAGAAATTAATATGGTAAGTTAAATGATATCAAATGATTCTTTAGAATATTCTTTTTAAGATTTTTGGATATAATAAATTCAGACTATATAAATAATTTAAAACTTATTCTATAATCTATTTGTAATCAACTTATTAAAATTATATAGTCTACAAAACATTGTTGTGTACTTCCGTTTTATTATATAGGGGATTATTTTTAAAGAATAATATTAATAAACTTGAGTATTTTATAGATTGATTCATTTATATTTGTTTTTTAAAATTCAACTTATGGTATATCCAGAAATAAAACTATTTTTAATTATAATAAATAATATGATAATTTATTTATTTCACAAAATAGACTCATATATATAAATGAGAGGTAAAGTATAATTATAATTAACAAATTAATATGTTAAGTTAGATATCAAAGGATTTTATTTGATGAATAATTTAATAAAAGAAATTAATATGGTAAGTTAGATGATATAGAATGATTCTTTAAAATATTCTTTTTAAGATTTTTGGAAACAATAAATTCAGATTATATAAATAATAGAAAACTTATTCTATAATCTATTTGTAATCAACTTATTAAAATTATATAGTCTATAAAATAATGTTATGTACTTTCGTTTTATTATATAGGGGATAAGAGTCTGTGAGACTAATTTCAAAATGTGGCCGGCCGGACGCTGGGTTGGGTTCGAATTTAATTGTTTAAATTTGAGACATTGAATGGTGAATAATACAATGGTCGTCACACCATTATATATTATTGACTTTAGTGGTTACATTTATTTACTAGATTTTTTTTATATATTCACTAGATTTTTTATTGTCCATTTTTCTATGATATTATAAAATAGAAGTATACAACCTTTTTTGGTAAACTATATAATTTTTATAAGTTGGTTACAAAATAGGTTATATATTATATATAGGTTGAGATAGGTACATATTCTAATGGAGGGCAATGGAAACAAACAAAACAAAAAAAGGAGAATAAGGAGTTTGAAATAAAGGATCACCCCGGACCTAAGGAGGAACAGGTTGGAGACGGAACCAAGGAGAAACAGCTTGGAGAAGAAGCCAAGGAGAGACAGTTCATAGCTGAGGATGATGTTGTTATACCAACTGGACCTATGATTCTATCTCAAGCTAACTGTGATTTTTCTTTTATCCAATCTGATTTTGTGCTTGAAAAACTAACCCATTTGGAAATGGAGCAACCGAGTAGCATTACTCCCTTTTTACATGTCCCGGAAGAAGAATCACTAGGAACAACACAAATAAATTTGCCATTGATTAGTGATTTGGAGCAGATCAACATTGTGCCAAACTCAATTCCTTTTTTGGTAGACTATATAATTTTTATAAGTTTGTTACATAATAGGTTATACATTATATATAGGTTGGTTACAAAAAATAAGTTATAGATTAATTGAATTTGTGGGCTATATAAATACATAATAATATCCCAAAGAATTCTCTTAAAGAGAATATTCCAATAATTTATACAATTTCCAAAATAAAATCTTTAGTATCCATATATTATTACAAAATATATACTGTTAGGCATAAAAATATACTATTAGGCGTAAAAAGAAATAAAATCTTGGAAATTTATCACACTTAATCGTGATTTCCGAGATCTTATTGTGCAGTTAAAAATAAAATAGTACCTAAGCACGAGTCATATTAAAAAAATTTCACCAAACATGTTCAAAAATTAAAATAAAAACAAACAACAAATATAATCATTTCTCATATACAAAATTAC
This sequence comes from Camelina sativa, assembly GCF_000633955.1. Taxonomy (NCBI): domain Eukaryota; kingdom Viridiplantae; phylum Streptophyta; class Magnoliopsida; order Brassicales; family Brassicaceae; genus Camelina; species Camelina sativa. The sequence goes on from NC_025693.1 coordinate 25,011,195, forward strand.
AAAATTAATAATATAGAACTTAAAAAAATAGGTATTTTTTATATTTAACATATGATTTTATTGTATAATGTTTTATCCAAAAAACTTTTAAAAACAAATATATAAATTATATTTTATTCTAAAATTAAAAAAAAAAAAAAAAAAATTCAACATGTGCTCTAGCACGGATCCTAATCTAGTATATATGCTATTAGAACATCGCAATATTAATTATATGGAGTATGGGAGTCTGGACCATCCACTAAATTTCGTGGTCACACGTGTGTATTTTGCTGAGCAAAACAAACTCAAAACTTCTTTTTGCCATATATTAATGAATACTATACATATATTATTTGTTCATACTTCATAGCATAATTCACCAAAAAATTTCGAAATTATCTACTCTGTGACTGTGAGATTTAAGAACGGTTAGACAAAAGAGACATTAAATTCGAAATTCATTTTGAGACACTACATAGTACATAATAATAAAAAAACATAACATAATTGGGTAGTACACTTACGAATAAAAAAAAAACATAACATATATACATGTAGCCAAACAAACCAACTTACCTACATAATAATAATAAAAAAATACTTTCCTAAAACAATGGTAACAATTATTAAAGAAATAAATAAAAGGTCAATTGTCATAAATACTACTAAAATATGTTTTTATTCCAAAAATACCACTATTTAGTTTTTTCCAAAAGTACCACTAAAATGTATTTTCCAAAAATACCAAATAATTGAACTAAAAATCTAATACTAAAAACTAATTCCTAAATTATAAATACTAAATCATACCCCTAAAAACTATACCCTAAAACTAAATTTGTCAACCCAAACATAAAAAAAAAAAATTTACATCCTTAAAATTCATTTTTTGTGTGTTTGTGGTAATTTTGGAAAAAAAAACTTTTATGGTATTTTTAGAAAAAAACTAAAATGTGGTATTTTTGGAAAAAACTTTTTTAGTGGTATTTAAAGAAATTTCTCTAAACAATATATCAATGTTTCCAAAAAATGATTTACAAGTACTAAATTCTACCTAATTTATAGTAACTTATTCTAATTGATACAAAATCTTCCAAACTTTCAAATCATCGCAATAATTGATAACAATCACCATATACACCAATCACAAAATCCGGAATTGAATATGAAAAAGATTCGTTACTATCAAAAGTCAAAACCCTTAATACTTTTCTATAAAAGAGAGCTCTGGTAGAAGAACAATACTTTAAACTTTGCAAACAATCTCTCCGTCTCTGGCAGAAACAATTAAAAATGGCTACTCCGTATGAGAAGATTTGGCGAAGTCTAGGGAAATTCTGTAAATCATAATTATTTAGCTTGGCATCAATCATCATAGATAATGCCTATTTACTTTGTGTGATTATATGTATGTAGCAGGGATTGAATCAAGAAAATGTGAAATGCTTTTGGGTATTCGGATTTTTATGCCCAGGCCTATTCTATATTATACAATTTTAAAATAATTTTTATATTATAATTTTTTTTATTGAAACGTTTGTTATCCATAAGTTTTGCAAAATCAAACAAGATGAATGGACACACTTCTCTTATAGGTTTCACGGGACAAGTTTTCTATAGATAAAAAATAGTAAAACTATTACAAGGCAGGTCTAACGAGATAGATTTGTCCAGCTACACAATTTAGGTCATCTGATTTGACAAGTTTTAATTAATATTTATGGCGAATTTTATCGGTTTGATAGTTGACGGGACAAGACGAGATGGGTTTTTTGTTAGTTCCGGTCTGGGATGGGTTTTCTGTTAGTTCTGGTCTGGGACGGGTTTTCAGTTACTTCCGGTTTGGGATGAAACGGTTTGATAGTCCACATGAAGGGAAAAGACGTGTTTAAACTTTAAACATATCACTTTTCTCTTACTATTTCTTTAATGTGCCACTAATAATAATAATAAACAATCAGATCATTTTTTTTTTCTATACTGAATTAGAAACAAATCGATGAGTTTAGACTATGAACGTTAATAATATTTATATAAAATATGTTTACAACATAATCTAACACATACATAAAATATTGCAAATTTGATCGCAAATTTAGTTTTTGAAATCAACCCCGCACGTACGTGCGGTCCGAACCTAGTAGTATTTAATTGTAGTTATCACTTTTATCAAACATCGCCTCACTTTCCTACTTTCTTTTTTCTTCATTTTTTTTCAATTTATTTTATTTGTATCAATCGAAATATTAATTTTACAGTTTTTTTATCAAAAAAAAAAACACAAACAAAAGAAAGATGAAACAAATACAAAGGTAACAACTTAGATCACAAAATTACATCATTGGGAGACTTATCCTTCAACTTTTTTACTTAATTACTTGGCTAATGCACACATATTTGTGGGGACTAGTAACCTTCACGTCCTCTTATTCCTGCTTCCAAACAGCAAGGCAAAGTAAAACAATATCCTAAAGAAAAGACCTGACGCAAACGTAATCCACAAACATTCCCACTTGCTCAACTCAGTAATACCCTGCTGTGCAAGTAAGTCAGACCCGGTCCTCAAGCAGGTGGACTCTGTTATTCTCGTATTCAGAGACTTACCGAGAGTTTCAAGGAGCTTAATTTTCCCGGAATCAGATACTCCTCCGAGAAGAGTGTTGTCAAATACTTGGACTCCCGTAACAAAACATCGAGATGGGTCATCAAACTCGTTGATTAAGACAGCCTCATATGGATATTTCAGCAGTGAAATGTAATGAAACCATGTCCAGTAGACCGGTATCCGATCTCGGTTGACGTAGAATCCACTCAACAATAAACAGTAGGCGAGATAGGAAATGGCGACCATGTAACTTAACATGATATTGGGAACAACACCGGATATGAAGGTCACGACGGAGGATCCTGACCAAAAAGAGGCGTATATTATGAGGCAATAGAAGTAGAAACCCTCTAGTCCGCCGCCGCTCAATCCAACAGTCCAGAATGTGATCGTGGAAAACACTAAGGAAGGGACAATGAGCTGAGGAAGAGTCACGAGAGAGTGAGATATAACGTAGGAAGATGTTCTGTACGCGTTGTGTGTTGTCTCTCTCAAGAAAATGTATCGTTCCTGAATGAAAACGGGGACATTGTCTAAACAACAGTAGAACATTGTTGGCACAACGAAAGCGAACAAGGTCAATCTCTCTAGTGCTCCTCTTGGAGTGTGGTCTAGCTTCCAATACACAGTGGCTAACAGAAAGCCAGTCACCATTACGGTAGCAATCCGCGTTCCTACAAGCTCGGGCATCCTCATCCAGTTTTTCATGTACCGTTTCGCTAAGATGAATGTTTCGAACAATGACGGGTTTGCGTATGAAGATACTGTTTCCATGGAGATAACATTGTCTCTAGATGAGCCTGAGACTAGTTTACCTCTAGAAACACTTGCATTGATGGCTTCTTTTAAGGTTAATGGGCTGTCTAGCTCGAACATGTTGGTATGTGGAGCAGATTGGCTGAAACTGAGCTTGTTTTGTTGCCACTTTTCATTGAAGTCAACTAAACTTCTGGTTCTTTCGGTGGATCCTTCGAGTTCTCGAACTAAATCAAGAGCGAACTCTGTGATGTTCTCTTTCTCCGGGATGGGACGACCGAAATCGGCGAAGAATCCGGGAAGACTCGCCGGAGATCCATTGAACACACTTTTACCACGAGATAAGATGATAAGCCGATCAAGCAACTCCACGATACGAGCACTAGGTTGATGGATCGACATAATTACAATACTGCCACTTTGAGCGATACGTTTCAGAACTTGCACCACCATAAACGCGTTTGTAGAATCCAATCCCGACGTTGGTTCGTCGAGGAACAAGACGATAGGATCGTGAATAATATCGATTCCTATTGAAACGCGCCGTCGTTCTCCGCCAGAGACTCCACGGTGTCCTTCGTCCCCGATTACCGTGTTGGCCGCGTTTCTAAGCCCTAATTGGTCAATTAGGGCTTCAACACGCTCCATCTTCTTGGATTTGGATAAAGATCTCGGGAGACGGAACTCGGAAGCGAACATTAAGGTTTCTTTAACGGTAAGCATCGGAAAGAGAAGATCGTCTTGCATCACATACGCTGATATGACCTTGAGCAGTCGAGTTTGCAAAACTTTTTCTCCGTTTAGAGTTACGGAGCCTTTTAAGCTTCCCTGAGCAACTCTCCCCGCTAATGCATCGATCAACGTAGATTTACCTGCTCCACTTGCACCAAGAACGGCGAGGATATCTCCGTCACAAGCCTCGCCGGAAACATCATCAAGTAGAGTCTTTACTCCGCTTCGACGTGAGAAACCAAAACGACGTCCAAGTATGACGTCGTATTCAAGATTGTTGAAGGCTAGGACGAACGGGACAGGTTTTAGGTGTAAGGCTTCGACATCTATCACGTGATGAGCTGGATCATCGCTTTTTTCGCTGTCGGGGGAATCTCCTTTTCGGAAACTGTCACAATCTTTCAGTAACTCGTCGAGCGTAGGTGATCCGATAGCAATCTTTCTACCGCTAAGTGATAGATTCATCGTACAGCTAGCGTCGGTTATAGATCATCAAACTGATGGTGAAAATATGGTGGAATAAGAAAGCACTTCTAGTAATGGTATATTTATGATGCGACGTATAGTTCGAAACGTTGTGTATTTATAAGAAAATATGTAACTGGTGTGTTATAACTTCTTGAACTAAAAAATTTGAAAGAAATTTAACGTTAATGGCTCGTACGAGCGAGTCGACAATTTATTCAGAAATTTGGTTTTCGACATTAAATGTATGTAAGAACTAAGAAGCAAAAAAAAAATTGTGAATAATAACGTGGTCATTAAATTCTTGATCAGACTTGAAAAAAAAAAAAATTCAAGATACTAAAAGTATATTGATTTTGGCTTTTGCATTGCGCCACGAGTCGCATTTGAATATGACTCATCAACAAAATTTTGAAGCTGTGTTTCTGTAAACACAGTGACACGTTTGTTAATTGGTATCAGCAACCAATAGTGACGAAAAGTTTTATCGTCCAGAAGAGCGCGCAGATCCAACAGATACTTTAGTGCATCATAATATTATAGAACTATATAGTTATTTTATATACAGAATATGAAAATTATCAAAATTCAATTGGTGGAATTTGCACTAAAGCACCAAGATCCGCCCCTGATCATTCCATCTTATGCTTTTTAAATCGGAAACCAAAGCATGTGTACATTATGTAAGTGTTAGTATTCTTTCTGATTGCCCATACACACATTCTTTTGTTTTGGTGGTATTATGGTTTTGGAATCATCCAAAACCGCTAGTTCTACACTCCTAACTACCTATTCAAATATGAACACGGAAACATACAGAATATAGATTAATGAATATGTGTATAGCATGAAAAAATCCAAAAGAGAAGAAAAGAAGTGATAAACATTATTTATTGAAAGGAAGTAAGGAACCATGCTGAAACCATTGAGGAATGCGCTGACAAATTAATCATGCATGTAACGCATACGGCATACAGATACAATGGATGTTGATGTCAAAGCTAGTAGGAGAACCACTCACGTACGTCTCTCACTCTCTTCAATGTGGCTCCACAAAACGGTTAGTAATTTGGTATGGGTACTCCACTTTATACCCAATTCTCCACTAATTGGTTAAACTCGAATGCCCAATTGAGTTGGATTCATGATTAATCTAGTTTGTTTGGTATGATCATTGTAATGGAGACTCAGAATACAACTAACAATAATAGAAAGTAATTGACCAAAGAAAACAAAAAGTGACAACTTGCAAGTTAAAAAATCTATACTAGTTCTTTTAGAAAAAAAAAGAGTAAAAAGTTAACTATAATTTGTGTGTGGCTCGTAGGATACGACAACCACCACCAACATCGCCGTCGTACATGCATGATTTCATTAATTATTTTTTATCTTTCTACTATTATTTCATGAAATTATTTTCGATATAACTGTACTTAAGAAATACTATAAATTGTGATTGTTGAATTTAATTCGTGGTACATGCTTGGAATAAATGCAATTAGGCTTGTTTAACTCTCAAAGTTGGGACGTCTACCAAGTTTTATTTAAAGTAATGTTTTTCTATATTAAAACATTTTAAAACATTTTTTCTTTGACTAATAGTAGTACAAATTACAAGTTTCAAATCATAACACCTAAAATTAGTACTATTTGTTTTCTCGTCGATCAGCAGGGATCTGACGGCCGTATACACATTCTTTCGTTTTTGGAATTATGGTTTTGAGTGTCCACCACAATCGCTAATTCTACAGTTATACTCCTAAAGGGAATGAAATAAATAACATTTAAGAAACCGAATTATGAGATACAGTATAGAACTTTTTTTTTAGCACGAGAGATTACTAGCTAAATAGGAAGTTTAAAGCAAAGTTTTGTTTAAAACTGACTATCGAATTGTCCACGTGACCCATTACCAAATTTTGCACTAGTCCACCCGCCCTAGATTAATGTATTATGATCTATCACTTCAAAGCTGCTGGGACATGGTACCAAATCTTGTTTAAAGCAATGTTTCTATATAAGAACTACCCTTCAATAGCAAGAACTACTTTTTCAATCCTTTATCGCCCATAATTTCTTAAATCGTATAGCATCATAACATGTAAATTAGTACGACAAGCACACGGTATTAGTTATTTTCCGTCGGTACAAGTATGATTGTGACGGCAATTTAATTTGCTTGGTTGTTTTGGAAGCATGGCTCAGATGAGAGAATTCGGGAGGTCCCAAATCTAAAAACAGTCGGGTTTTTTCATTTCACATGGAGATTATTATTAAAACAAATATCTTGACAAACGGATAACCACAAACTTTATCCCTAAGAACAAGGAATACATCAGTCCTAGTTCGGTAACATGATCCGACATCAGCAAAACTGTAAATAAAACGATTATAGAATCTCTAAATTTCTGACAACCTTCACTCATAGTTGCTTTTCAAAGAAAAGATGAAGTCGTCAAGAAACCGTCAATTATTGAACTGATTCTCAAGTCTTCTTGTCTTCACGGAGCCTCGATTGAGGCCAAAAAAAAAAAAAACAGTCGGTTAGTATAAATATTTGTAAGAATAAATTTTTTTGTAGGATTATTTCAGTTTTCAACCAATAATACTTTTGAACTGAAAAATTGAGAGACCTAACCATATGAACTTACAAAAGATAGCCTTATAATGATAGATCATTATTATTATCAAGCACAAACTTCTCTGCTTATGATCGACTCAGTGTATGTGTATGAATCGCAGATCAAAGATTCAAAGTTGCATCTCTAGCTACCCCAATGTATTAGATTTCCAAATAAAGATTATATATATATATATATATATATGTTCTTAAGAGTTAAGAACGCGCTCTTGTTCGACCTTGAATCTATGGTTTGTGTATCCAAAACCGCTAGTCCTATAGTTTTCTCCCAAGAACCTCAGGGTTTAACATTGATCGATACCAACAATATACACAATCATAATTAACGAAATCAATCAATGAAACAAACAATGAAATAGACATTTATTAGAAAATGAACCAAGCTGGAACGACTGAAAATATCAAAATATTATTACTAAAAATAGGAGAGATAAGCTCAATTTTAATGACATGTTTTAAAATTGACAAAGTCCTACCCGGTCCAAACCGGTTTGGTAAACCGAATCATCTCGATCTAGAGAAGAATCTACTTTTGTCGTGTTTGTGACTTTGTCGCTCAAGCACCGACGGGTAAACAGAAACATAACGAAACGACGTCGCAGTAACACCGAACGATGGCGTCGCTACCATACGCCGATGCCGATTGTAGCCTTAGAGCTTTAGCTGGCCGTGCCGAGGGTTTCGGCCGCTTCGCTGTCGGTGGTCTCCACGGCGATGTCTACGTCGTCACTTCTCTCGCAGGTGAGATGTCTTTTTATTCGTAAACACACACATATCTACGAATCTATATATATTGGTTATGCTCGATCCTTCACCGATGATCATATTTGATTGTGAGATGCATTGGTTTGATTTGATTTGAGACATCGTATCTGTTTGTGTATTCGAAAGATGTTGAGATTGATTTATGTGTAGATGATGGACCTGGGACTCTTCGTGAAGGAGGTAGGAGGAAAGAGCCGTTATGGATTGTGTTTGCAGTTTCTGGAACTATTCATCTCAATTCATACTTGAGTGTATCCTCTTACAAGACGGTTGATGGAAGAGGACAGCGAATCAAGCTCACTGGGAAAGGGATAAGACTAAAGGAATGTGAGCATATCATCATTTGCAATTTGGAGTTTGAAGGTGGTAGAGGTCATGATATTGATGGTATTCAGATTAAACCAAAGTCTAGACACATTTGGATTGATCGGTGTAGCTTACGCGATTACGATGATGGGCTTATTGATGTCACTAGACAAAGCACTGATATCACTGTTTCTAGGTGAGACTAGATGATTTTTTCTTTTTTGGATGGTTAAGGAAGCTAGTGTTGTTGTTGTAGGGTCTTTTTCTGGTGATTAATGTTTTTTGCATCTTTGTTTCTACAGATGTTATTTTGCACAGCATGATAAGACGATGCTGATTGGAGCAGATCCTTCTCATGTTGATGATAGATGTATCCGAGTTACCATTCATCATTGTTTCTTTGATGGAACCAGGCAGAGGCAACCTCGTTTGAGGTTTGGCAAAGTTCATTTATACAACAATTATACAAGAAACTGGGGATTATATGCTGTTTGTGCTAGCGTAGAAGCGCAGGTAAAAATCTCTTTTTCTAGATTCCAATTGTAGATCTTATGTCATTGCTTCATATCTCAACTGAGGAACAATTGTGTTTCTGAAATCAGGTTTTCTCTCAATGCAATATATACGAAGCAGGTGTGAAGAAGAAAACTTTTGAATACTACCCAGAAAAGGTTGATTCTTGCTTTTCACTTGCATTTAGAGAAAATCTTGTTCTTCTTGTGAATTCACCATCATCATCATCTTGTGTTGATTTGTTTGTAGGCTGCTGACAAGGAAGAAGTGAGAGCTGGTTTAGTACGTTCTGAAAATGACTTGTTCTTGAACGGAGCTCAAGCTTCCTTGTTGACAGGAGCCAGTGAAGAATGTGTGTTCCATCCAAGCGAGCACTACCCGACATGGACTGTCGAGCCACCATCAGAAACTCTCAAGCAAATTATGCAAATTTGTACCGGTTGGCAATCTTTATCCCGTCCTTCAGATCATGGAGTTCCTAAGTAACAGTTGCGATCCGATTGTTTTCTTGCATATCATATTTTCTTCCTAAGTTATTCAAGAAGTGAATAAGGCTTTTGTTCGTCAGCACTTCATTTTCAGAGTACGCTGTTGTGTGTGATTTTTGATGCATTTTTCTTCTTTGTGATAAGTAATTGGCTTCTTGAATGTATAATCCCTGATTCAAATTCTTTGCCAGATTTATATCAGCTTTGGTTATTATAGACTATACTAGTTGTTAAAGCGTTTCATAGATTTTTTTCCTTAGATCTAGAAGATGACGAACTCAGTAGAAATTATGTAAATAAAATCCCAATGTTGTTTTTCGTTCTCATTTTCTGTTGTACACACAATGCAAACACAAGTAGCCGTACATTTTTTTTATATTTCACATCATGTAGAATGGAGCATTCAGCCAAAACCATGGATCGAGTCTCTCAGCCTGAAACACAACCAAGCGATTTCCAAGACGAAGAAGACGAAGACGAAGAAAAAGAAGAAGATGCATGAATTGGTGTTCCGTGGAATAGATCGGAGATGTAATTCTCCAAATTATCTGGCTTGAACCTCACCAGGATCTCAGTATTTCTCTCCTGGCCGAGCATTGGTAAGTACTTCCTGTAAAACTCTCTGTATTCTGGTACAAGTTTCTTTGCTATCGAAACCTTCAGTTCGTCCCTAAGTTTTGCATCTGGTACAACTCGTGATGATTGTTTCATATATGCTTCCTCAAATGCCGTGTGAAATCTTCTGAAATATATTTTGGCCTCCTCTGGTGATAGGTCTGTGGGTTCCTCTGGTAAAGACATGAAAACATTGGACCATGCTGCTATCTCATAATTCCCAGCATAGGCGCTGAGTTTATCTTCATGGTTAGTGAGCCAATCATCACCAAGGAGATCCCTCAGTTGAGTTGAACGAACCGTTTCAATGATGAGCTGAAGGTTGTTAGCAAGGAAAAGGTAAGACAGAGAAACATCCTTGTAATGTTCTGCTTTGGTGTCTAGTTTGCATAGCAAAACCAGGATGAGCCAAGCAAAATGGACCGAGAGTGCGTGATTTTGTTGTTCATCTTCCGAAATTGGAGTTCTGACATAAGATTCTAGCAGGCGGGTGTCTCTCGGGATTGGATGGTCTGCAAGGATTTCAGACAATACACCGCTGTATTTAGAAAGGGAAGAGATGAAGCTCATTGTTGACCGTGTCAGTTTATGAACCCCTCCTCCAGTTGTAAGGGCTTTCGTGGAATCCTTCTGAATGGTTGATTCAAAGTCCGTGAGAGCATTGTGGATTGAGACCTTTAGTTTTTGCAGCGTTGTGAGTGCCTGAGATTTCACACCAGCTACTGCATCGAAGTGGAATATCATCTCTATGTCTTGCCAGAGATCAGAGATTGCAGCTTGCAGATCCATTAGCGGGAAGATCCTCTCATGAGATTTTTTCTCCTTGGCAATAAATTCAGGGAACTTGAAAAGGTTAGTGGCTGCTTCGTTTGCAATCTCGTAAAAGCATGACTCTCTTGTTGAATTAGAGGCAGAAAAGACATGATCACAAAGAAGTTTTTCTCCACGGAAGAGCGTGGCAATTCCAATCTTTGCAGCTTTTATCCAGTTCTTGATCATATGCTCGAGGGTGACCGAGTCCGTTCTGTGAAATCTGGAGCCTTTGTAGATTTCTATCCCGAGCAAGCTCAGTCCTTCATCTACGATTGATTTTCTGATCCGCTTATAAATCTTTACGCACTCTTTACCATATCCACAACTGATCATACTCTCTGCTATCGCCTTTAGGTCAGACATCACCACAGCTGCAGCTTTCTCTACCTTAGTGATCGATTCACCAGCTTTCCTCAACTCATTGTCACTGTCATAGTCGTCGTCAGATCCCATAAAATCTTCAAATTCAGAATTGCTGGAGGTTGAGGATTGACCGGAAACTGATTCGGGATCAAGCCTGTCTCTATTTGAAGATAATATCTGGAAGAACTCTTTCTCGAGTCTCGCCATGGCGATCTGCATCAGGGTCTGTGCAAGAGCAAGCTTTGGAGATTGAGAGTCTTCAGAGACAAGAAAGTGCATCGCTCTGCGCAAATCACGGACACATCTGATGAACTCTTTGGCCTCTCTTCTGCTATGGTTGAACAGAGAGACGATCTTGGTGAAGGAAGGCGTATTCGGGTCCCATTTTCTGATGACAGATTCTGCTTTCTCCATGGTTTCCTCAACCATAGACTGAGTAAAAGTCTGGTTCAGAGGAGAAGCAGGGAAAGAAGTGAATGAAGAAGGAGAAGAAGGAGTATATTTAGGAGATGAGGAAGAGAAGAAAGAAAATTTCGCCATTTTCGCCATTGATGAAAAGCTCTGTATTCTCTTTCTTTTTCCTGAATTGAAAACGAGGAGTTTTTCAAAAATGGTGTTACTTGGCTTTTACTCTTTATATTTTGTTAAGGGAGATGGTATTTAACAATTATATATATAGAGAGATTGGTCTTTGACTATTGAGATTGAAAGCGATGAGATGTGCTTACCTGTGATTGTGATTTGTGAATATAGAGACTATTGACTTTGATGTATAATATACTCCTTAAATGTATTTTTATTAACTAGAGTACAAATTTTAATCTGGCGACAATGTTTTGCTATACACGTCTATCTAGGAGAATTTGACCATTTCAATCTGTCAACTTATAACTTTTATATATGTATTTTAATCAAATTTTCAATCAATTTGACTTTTTTATAGCATCATTCGTAATATTTGTATCTTTCTTGTTTCGAATTTTGTATTTTAGTAGAAGTTTTTGACGAAAAAAAGAAAAAACTAATAGAAGTTTCACTAGAAAAGTCCGAATTCTAGATTAGATATTCAGCGTTCTCTTATTAGAAAAACGCGTGTCTGCATTTCAGTTTTTGTTTTGTGTCCGTCAACGTCTGCACTTCAGTAATGAATAACATTATAATCTGTTATCGTTGTCCTTATAAACTAACAGCTATATGTTTATTTCAATAGTTAAAGATAAAAGTGCTACAAAATATTTCAGTTGATTTTTGTAGCCTTATATAAAATCTAATATATTTTCGTTTGACCAAAAGAAGATCGAAAATGATGATGATACGTACTTATTATCTTCTTGACCCAAAAAACAATGAAGTTATATTCCAACTTTGCCAATACATAACATATCATATGCACACAAACACAAGACATTCGCATGTTAGGTAAGTAAGATCAAGTTTGCAAGAAAAAGTCAAATATACGCACTCGATAAACTGTGATATGAAAGATATACAATACATACCGGAGTCATTAGCAATTCGCATGTTATTCGTTTTACCAAAGTCAACTGAGCTTACATGATATATTTCAACCCATTTTGGCTTCAACGACTTGTATATGTGAGTTGGCTTACTCATTATAAGCTAGTCTACGTTTTGTTACGACTCTCTTTAATTTTAAAATTATAGACAGAATTATTTCACGATGTGGTTAGATTAGAACCAAATCATAAGGAATTTAGTTATTCTAGTTGTCTTTTTTTAAGTGGAATCTTCAGTCCACAAAGCAATGAAGACTCGCATGGTCTTCGATTACAAACAAACTCATAAGATTTTATTTTAAATCTGACAGTATTATCTTTTTCGCCCAGCTCCAGATACTGCTAGACTCAGAGAGTAGAGTGTGCATATGGGACTTTAGTTTTCAATTCGATAACAATGTGTGGGCTACCTACTTTACCTGTGAATAAAAAAATACCCATAAAAATATCAAGACGGATAGCCCATTTGGGTTCCGTTTAAGCCTAACTCGGATATTTCAGGTTTTCAGGTATAGACTTATAGCATATCGGCTATTTTTAGATTTTGTTTTGGGTTTGGATTTGGATTAGGATTAGTTTAAGTTCCAAAAAATCGTAATTTGTACATTCAAATTTATCCAAACTACTAGAAGATATCCAAATAATTAAAAATATTGGATATTTATCTAAATTTACATTAAAATAGTTTAAATATCTACAAATATCTAAAATATTCAAAAATTCAAATGTTAGACACTTAGGTACATGTAATTATTAGTAGTACTATTATGGATAATTTAAGGTACATGTTTGGGTTTGGATTTTCGAATTAAGAGGTTTATGAGTTATTCGGATATTTTAAAATTCTGAATTTGAATTCGAGTTAGACTTTTCAGTTTGGGTTCGGATATCGGATCCTCGGGTTTGGATATTATGCCCATGTCTACACTTTAATGTGTAAGATTTAGGTCTCTTATATGAATTTAATGTGAGAAAAGATTTATTTTAAAACTATTTTGCAAACAAAATCAACTGAATAATTTTTAACTTATATAATAGATTTCAAATCAACTTTAATTAATTTATATTTAGAATAGAAATATTAGTATATTAAATACGAAAAGTAAATAATTTTCTAAAAACCCTGGATAATTGTTGAGATTGATATACTATACTTAGTTAAATTATATACATATAAATTTAATATGAGAAAAGGTTTATTTTAAAACTATTTTGCAAACAAAATCAACTGAATAATTTTTAACTTATATAATAGATTTCAAACCAATTTTAGTTAACTTATATTTAGAAATATAAATATTAGTATATTAAATATGAAAGTTAATTAAGTAAATAATTTTCTAAAAAACCTGGATAATTGTTGAGATTTTTCTATTTAATTATGTAAATTTTCTTTAAGCTAATGAATGTATTTATGATATTTTAGTAATTTTACCTTGTTTTACCTTGTATGTACAGTATATGTAAAATATATATATTTATATATATATAAGATTTGGTTTAAAAGAAAAAAAAAGAGTTTACCTAAAATAGAAGATAAATTATATACATCTAATTTTAACATAAGAAAAAAAATATTTTAAAACTACAATTTTGCTAATAAATCAACTGAATTATTTTAAAATTAGATATTAAATGTAAAATAAAATTTAATTAATTTATATTTAGAAATAGGAATATTAATATATTAAATATGAAAGTTAAGTAAAATATTTTTCTTAAAAAACCTAGATAATTGTTGAGAGTTTTCTATTTAATAATAAAGTTTCTTAAGCTAATGAATACATTTTTTAGTAATTTTATCTTGTTTTTATATCACAAAAATTAGTATGTATGTATATATATAATTATATATATAAGAGATTTGGTTAAAAGAAAAAGAAAAACAGTATATTCTCCAAAATAAAGCAGAGGACATTTCTAGGGTTTGTTCGGCCATGGCTGGTGATGCCGATTCCTTCCAAATCCGAGATTCGACGGAGTTCGATTCTCCACTACCAAATGAGCCGACGGTAGAGAAAGATGCAGAGACAGAGGCAAATGCAGAGCCTCCACCAGGTTTCTTCTTCGCCGGCGAAAGACTACTCCCACTAGGCAGCTCAAAGGATCCCGAGTATAGGAGACAGTGCGATATCTTCTACGACCAGTTTCAGAAAAGCGAGGTACTTTTGATTTAGTCTTATGTTGATGTTAAGACAGATCTAGGAACCATGTTACTCTGTTTTTTTTTTTGTTCTGTTTGCTTGACAGTGGCCTTAAGAGCCGACGCTTAATCAATTTTCATATATTCCAGGGGTTTGATGTGGACTGGGACAACTTGGGCTACAAGTTCTTTGCCTTCAATTTTGCCTGGGAACAACATTATCATCCACCTGGGAGGAAGGAAGAGTTGCTCAAACTGCTTACACAGACAGCCATTGACGTATACAACAACGAAACTGTCAGAACTTGGTCTTCTTCGTATAATATTTTCAGCTTTCTGATGGTTTTTTTTTCCCATCTTTGATCACTGATCTTTCTTTTCTTTTTTTTTTTTTCCTAGGGAAGCAAAATTGAGTTTGTGGAGCATGTGAAAGCAAATACAGCGGCATGTAGAGGTATTATGTATTATATAACATTTTCTGCGAAAGAAGTTTCATCACCAGATTCAGTACCTAAACGGTACCAAGCAAAGGTGGAGCGATGTGGTGATGAGATTTCAGTCTCTATGGTCAGGCTAAGGCCAACACAAGACTGATTGCTGGTGAGCTTTTACACACATATTTTTTCTTTTTGGTTTACACACATATATCTTCTGCTTTTCTTTCTATTTCATTTTGTATAATATTTCTCTCGGTTTGTTGAACTTGTGAGGTTAACTGATTGTTCAACTTTTGATGCATGCAGGTGACTCCGGCTTCACCGTCTTGGACTCGTTTTTATAAAATTTTATTAGATGTATTTCATGTAATCTCTTAATTACCAGTCAATGTTTGATGCTCTGTAAACATTAACATCTTTACTTAAATATGTTTATCTAAATCATGATATCGCCAATGAAAAATGGTAAAATTAGACTAATTAGTGCCATGACACCACTCGTTAGATGATGTAAAATGGGGATTTTTCTTATTCTAAGTCATTAAAACAGTGAGAGAGAAAGAAAGTATAAGAAATATCTTACCAGAGATTTCAGAGAGAAGAGAGGAAGAAGAGAATGAAAAAGGCAATGATAAAAGAGAAGCAGAAGAGAGAAATGATGCAATGTTCAAAGGTTACGTATGTGTTTATAACGAGAGAAATAGATGAAGATTTTGCCATTTAGGGTTAGTATGTATGACAGTATGAGTGTGATGTAATGTTCAAAGCTTACGTACCATTTAATTTGCATTTTGAAAAGTATGACCACATAGTTTTAATAAATCCCATTTTCTAATATTTAAAAATTGTTTTTAAACATTTTCATCATTTTGTAAATATTGTATTAATTAACACGAATATGACAATAAAATTACTCGTCACCTTTAATAATATATTTTCCATAATTACCATTTCTTTTGTCGATTTTAACATAACTAGCATTGATGATACATACATATATTATATATATATATATATATATATATATATATATATTGTAGTATTAAGACTCGATAGTTAAAAGTATTTCGGTGAAATTAACTAATGATATTTCGTAGAATAATCCAAAGCATAACACAAATTTTTTTGAATCCGTATGCATGAAGTCTTTTTATCGGAAGTTTAAATCTTAAAATAAATAAATCAAACATAGACAATTTATCTGCAAATCATTGATCTTACCCCTCCTATAATAAATATGAGATCAGTTTGTACATCTCTGTAAATAACTGGTTTTTATTTGTTGGCAAACACAAAAAAAAATGGTTTAAATTTGATTATTTACCAAAATTGTAATTATATCTACTGTACTGGGTATTTAAGATCAGCTAGTTAGATTAAATTTTTGAGAACTGAAGTACTTATATATAAAGATTAATCAATATTTAATAAAAATCAATGTTTTCCCTTAAGTATTTGCTTATTTACAGATATATGTTTAATATATTTAGTATTAATTTGATAGAGAGAAAAATGATACAGAAAAGGGTTATGGAAGTGAAACCCTCATTTTTTTATTATACGTTTATTAAAAAATAGCTCTATAAAAATATCACATCCACATGATTCTTTTGTTTTTATTTGTTTTTGATAATGATATCCACATGACTTATTTTCCATTTTGAAAAATACTTAGGGGTGAACCTCTCCATTCACCCCCTCTTCTCTCAGCCAATCAGAATCTTCCATCTAATATTTTATTTCAAAAATAAATTAAAATTAAATTAAAAAGCAAACCAAATTAAGGAAACAAATTCTGTATACTTTTAATTAAAGAAAGTTAAATATTAGCTTGGTTTAGATTTTTAAACTTAGAATAAAATTATGTCGGTTTGGGTTTACAAATGAAGTGGTTAGGGTTTAGATTTTACAATTAAAATGAAATTATATGTCGGTTTGGGTTTACAAATAAGGTGGTTAGGGTTTAGATTTTACAATTAGAACAAAATTATATGTTGGTTTGGGTTCACAAATGAGATAGTTAGGGTTTAGATTTTACAAGTAGAACAAAATAATATGTCGGTTTGGATTCACAAATGAGATGTTAGGGTTTAGATTTCACAATTAGAACGAAATTATATGTCGGTTTGGGTTCACAAATAAGATGGTTAGGGTTTAGGTTTTATAAGTAGAACGAAATTATATACGGTTTGGGTTCACAAATGAGATGGTTAGGGTTTAGATTTTATATATGTCGGTTTAGGTTTATTAAAGTGCGGTTTAAGTTTTTTAATTTTATAATAATGTATACAGATTTTATTGTCTTATTTTATTAGAGGGTGAATGGAGAGGTTCACCCCTAGGGGTGAACCCAAGTATTGTTCTTCCATTTTCTTCTTTGACAACCTACTTGTCAACATAAGAAACAAACGAACAATACTTGGGTTCACCCCTAGGGGTGAACCTCTCCATTCACCCCCTAATAAAATAAAGCAATAAAATCTGTATACATTATTATAAAATTAAAAAACTTAAACCGCACTTTAATAAACCCAAACCGACATATATAAAATCTAAACCCTAACCATCTCATTTGTGAACCCAAACCGTATATAATTTCGTTCTACTTATAAAACCTAAACCCTAACCATCTTATTTGTGAACCCAAACCGACATATAATTTCGTTCTAATTGTGAAATCTAAACCCTAACATCTCATTTGTGAACCCAAACCGACATATTATTTTGTTCTACTTGTAAAATCTAAACCCTAACTATCTCATTTGTGAACCCAAACCGACATATAATTTTGTTCTAATTGTAAAATCTAAACCCTAACCACCTTATTTGTAAACCCAAACCGACATATAATTTCATTTTAATTGTAAAATCTAAACCCTAACCACTTCATTTGTAAACCCAAACCGACATAATTTTATTCTAAGTTTAAAAATCTAAACCAAGCTAATATTTAACTTTCTTTAATTAAAAGTATACAGAATTTGTTTCCTTAATTTGGTTTGCTTTTTAATTTAATTTTAATTTATTTTTGAAATAAAATATTAGATGGAAGATTCTGATTGGCTGAGAGAAGAGGGGGTGAATGGAGAGGTTCACCCCTAGAGGTGAACCTAAGTATTTTTCGAAACAAACTAAGTATAAAGCAAGTCCAGACAAGATATAAATGCTCGTCTTAATATGCATATGAACGAAACAAAATATGGAATTGACGTGATCATATGAACGAACCATTTATAGCATGAAAAATGTCGTACGTGTGGGAATAATGAAAGTAGAAACATGTGTGTGTGTCTCTATGTATATGAGTATCTCATGAGTATGATTCATGACGGCCGTTAACATGAATGTTTCTCAGTATTTCCCTTGTTATGTTTGCCGTCAGGTGAGTACGTACGTAGCCACTCTCCTGTCACCCGTACCTTACTTTTCCGCACTTTGTTGTAAGTGGGAAGTACATAGGACAGATGAAACTGTTTGACACGTTTTCACTTTTTTCATACATGAATCTGGTTGTACATGATTAATGCTCGTTGATAAATTGCTAACAAAACAAGGAATGGGTTACTATATAAAGTTGAAGTAAATGATATATGTTGGAGAAAACTAAATTGTATTTTTTTAGAATATCCTATCCTGGAGTTCAGAAAAAAATAGATGAAGAAGTTAGAATATACTCTCTTCGTTTTTTATTAGTTGTCGTTCTAGAGTTAAAATTTTGTGTCATAATAGTTGTCGTTTTAGATTTTCAATGCAAATGTTTGGTAAATATTGCAATTTTATCCGATTGTTTTAATGTTTTGACCAATGAAAAAATTAAAAAATATATTAACAAAAAATAAAACAATAAAATTAATAGTTCTTTTAATTTGTGTGAAATAACCTTAAATAACAACTAATAAAAAATAGAAGGAGTATCTGATAACATTAATTATGCTACCAAACGTTTATTAAATCATGGAATAGAAAATTCAATACAATTGAAGATTAGTTGACGACACGACAATCTTTTTTTTTTCACAAAGGGATCTTTTTATTAAAGCCCAAGACCAAAAAGCCCAGGCTACCGTTAACCAAACAACATATTTTACAATACTGCAGGAAAGTAAACGGATTGAAAACAAAGAGTTAACTAAGGATTACAATTTACAAAGCTTGGATGACGTTGCTGAATAATCAAAAAAAGGGAAAAGGAAGTCTAGTCTAATAACTGTCATCCTGCTTGCCATTGCATAGCCTGCATCCTACCTGTTTAATGCTATCGTAGTCTTAAACAGGTAAAACAAAGAGTTAACCAAACGACAGTCTTAATCGGCAAATATTATCGTAGTCTTCCTTTTTTGAAGAGAAGCGTACAAGAGATATTAAATAATATTTCCGCATTTGGTAAATTTGTTGATCACATCATGTTTTATATACTAGCCCATCACACTTTTACAAGATATAAATGATATATGTTCATGACAAAAAAATCAAACTTTAATATTTTTCATTCTCGAAAGTCACAAAATTTATAATTTAATACCATTATTAAAATAAAAATGTGTGAAATCATACAATGATATGTTTGAAGAATCAAATCTTTAATTCAAAGATAGATCTCATATACATCAGAGAAGAGAAGATGACGATGATATGTTTAAGCAGACGAGTAAACTATGTAAACTCTGATGGCATAGTTACTAATTGGAAAGTACAGTTCTGTCTTCAACGACGTCTATCAAATGCAAAGAATAAGTCATTAGGTATGGAAAAAAACAAAAAAAAAATGTCATTATAATAAGGAAATCGATCACACAAAGTACCTGGTTGTTTAATTAGTCTTCTTGGGCCAGTGGCAACAACTTCTTGTTCTTGTATGCTTCTCCCTAAGAGAGAAGACTTTTGTTTCGCACTTGTGCAATTAAATTCTTCACCACTTAGCTGCAACAACGCAAAAGACCCTATTCATATACATCTTGACTTTAGAACTGAGACGTAGGAAGATGGATAAAAGTTTAAGCCAAGAAGATCTTTGGTTTAAATAGATTACATGTAACTTTCTTTTCCTTTGAAAACACTTATTGATATATCACGCAGACAAGACAAACTGTGGGTTCATTTTTAAATATTGTAAACCCAGAATACAAAATTCAACATCATTAATGAACGCAATATATCTAATGTTTCCGTAAGAGAGAGGTGCGAACATACATCTTAGAGAGCTTCTTCAGTGTGTGACCTTAGGGACGTTGAGGAGAGCAAGCTACGCCATTAGAGCTTTCAACTGAGAATAAAGATTCGACTTTGATTTCTCCCTCAGTGAGAAGAAAATATGGATCAAAACCTTCCCATATCTCTCCAGAAAGAACAGTAGCTAAGTCCACCAAAGAATCATCCAGTAAATTCTCATGTAATCTGACAACTACTCGGAACATGTTAGACACCAGGGGGTTCCTCAAAAAGGGTTTCAGTGCACCCCCAAGTTCAACCATATCAGCACACAGAGTTTTCTTGTCATTGCTGTCAGTTGGGAATCTGAATATGCAGTTGGAGAAGACGTAGAGACCGAGGAGATTACCATAGAGTGGCAAAAACACATCCTTGTGGTTCCCTACACCACCTACCCAGCTCTCTCTTTGTTTACTAACATGGTCTTTAGCTAAAGAAAGCAACTGATTGTGGAATTTACCCCTCCAGTCGAGTAGTTGTGCCAGGGAAAAGTCACTCATTGGTAGTTTCTGTAGATGGTAACAGCCAAACTGCAAGATCAGAAGCTTTTCTTCATGGTGATTATCGATTTCTTTGTCAAAAACCCGTCTAACTAGATCACTACCTCCCTTTGGTGGGGGTGAGTAATCTGCAGTGTTGAAGACCCATTTCGAGAGATATTGTGAATACTCGTTCCAGTGCCCAAAGACGGAAGATAAATGGTTGAAGCTCAGTTCTAAGACTTTATCTACTTGAGTAGGAACTTCCATAGCAGTGAAGAAACACTTCTGGACATCCGTAGCGAGTTTTGACCTGATGATATCATCTTCATCTTCCAACAATTTGATGCACGTGAACCACATATCCAGAATTTGATATGCGTATACATTGCAAGCCTTTTGAAATGTGCTTGGTATATTTTCAGAGGGAATTTGGTGATTTAAGACAAGAGGACCTACGATCTTGGCTTGTTCCAGTATACCAGATGCTATAATAGCTTCTGCAGATGCATGGCGAACATTGACTTGCTCGGATGATAAGCTTTTCTCTTTGATCATGTTAACAAAGTAAGAGACACAATCAATTACGCAGCCCCATCTTGATTCTTCTTCCTTCNATAGAGTGGCAAAAACACATCCTTGTGGTTCCCTACACCACCTACCCAGCTCTCTCTTTGTTTACTAACATGGTCTTTAGCTAAAGAAAGCAACTGATTGTGGAATTTACCCCTCCAGTCGAGTAGTTGTGCCAGGGAAAAGTCACTCATTGGTAGTTTCTGTAGATGGTAACAGCCAAACTGCAAGATTAGAAGCTTTTCTTCATGGTGATTATCGATTTCTTTGTCAAAAACCCGTCTAACTAGATCACTACCTCCCTTTGGTGGGGGTGAGTAATCTGCAGTGTTGAAGACCCATTTCGAGAGATATTGTGAATACTCGTTCCAGTGCCCAAAGACAGAAGATAAATGGTTGAAGCTCAGTTCTAAGACTTTATCTACTTGAGTAGGAACTTCCATAGCAGTGAAGAAACACTTCTGGACATCCGTAGCGAGTTTTGACCTGATGATATCATCTTCATCTTCCAACAATTTGATGCACGTGAACCACATATCCAGAATTTGATATGCGTATACATTGCAAGCCTTTTGAAATGTGCTTGGTATATTTTCAGAGGGAATTTGGTGATTTAAGACAAGAGGACCTACGATCTTGGCTTGTTCCAGTATACCAGATGCTATAATAGCTTCTGCAGATGCATGGCGAACATTGACTTGCTCGGATGATAAGCTTTTCTCTTTGATCATGTTAACAAAGTAAGAGACACAATCAATTACGCAGCCCCATCTTGATTCTTCTTCCTTCTCAGAATCGTTTTTGTGAAAGAACAAACCTGTGAGATGCTTCACACAAATTGCCAGGCAACACATGAGCGTACCTCGGATTTTAGCACGTCGTGTGCTCTCATATAGAGAAGTCAGCCTGCCCCAAAGATGAAGCACCAAATCATAGTTCAACGAACCAACGTAAATGCCTTCAACAGATTCCCCTTTACATGATTTTTTGAACATAAGCAGATTCCACTGGAAAAGAATCTTTAGAATGTAGTTCTCACATTTATGGTTTTTCTCCTTGTCCAAGAGCTCTAATAATACCACTTGGAGACCGTTTTTCGCCCAGTTCCAAATACTGCTTGACTCTGAGAAACTGGAATCTTCTGACTTTAAAAACTGCAGAAACCACTTCAGTGTTGCAAGACGAACTTCATATGATTGATCAGACAAACAACGAAGGAGCCTTTCATTAAGGTCAGGATAATCTGATGCTTCAGGAACTTTCTGCAGTCGTAGTAGATTTGATCTTTGAGTAATCTGGAAAACTTCCGCTGCTTCATCAGATGGTTGAAATATGCAGCCAAAATATGATACAGCTGCTTGTTCTCTAAGCTCAGCGATTGAAGGGTCATAATAGGAGAAACCAAAAGAAGCATCTGTATCCAGGCAATTTGTAGACAGATCCAGATGCAATTTGTAGATGTCCCTTAGATTTTTGCTTTCAGAGCTTGCTCTTTCAATAACTCGCATATGATCAAGCACTCTCAAAAATGATGTACAGAGGATCGGGCATGGACACGTCAATGGAGAAGCCATCCATGTGCATTTTGAAAGGACATTGATCAATTTTCCAATAATCTGATCCTTCTTAGAGTCATCAGCGAGGTCTCTACAATTTGTATCTAGGAGATTACCAAGTTGCAACAAAATTCCATGAAGATAATTGAAGGAACCACCTTGGGCCACATTAGAAGGTAAAGTTGAGGCAATTTGGAGCAGAACACTTTGGAGTTTCTCATTGGAAACAAGACCTACTAGAGCACGTGATGCCAAAACACGAACACGGAGATTTCTTTGAGTAGAGCATTTCATTATAAAGGGCATGAAAACGAACGGGTCCAGGTCATCTCCAGTTTCACTTGCAATGGGTGAAGGCTTAAGCCTAGATAAAAGAATCAGAATGGGCCATAAACTCGGATGAACAAGATTTACGAGGTTTGAATCAGATGGACCAGATGTGTCAAGTAAATCAGTTGCTGTCTTTAGTTCACTGTATATGAAAGGGTGCAACAAGGGGTACCTTCAAGAAACCCAACATAACAATAAATACTGGATGAAAACATATGCATTGTCAAATATATATTCAGGGGAGGATCTTATAGACATACCTGTGAAAAAATTCAAGCCCAGTCAAGGCACGACGGGTAGATACACGTTTTTGAACATTAAGGAATCCAATCATTCGACGGACCAAGGCAGTGTATGCAAGTGTGGCACTGTTTCTGACCTCCCAATATTGTGAAGAGAAGGATCTTATTGAAACAATCATAGCCTCCGCCGAAAACCCAGAAGTATCAGTGCTCAAGTTGGTGTCGTTGAAAGCAGCTTTGAGAACATTGAACGCATGCACCGTTGGAACGACTCCTTCATCACGGACCTTTGAAAGATTCTCACTTGAATGCATATCAGAAGAATTGACCTCCTCAACCATATGTTTAGAACCTTTCTGTTCCATGGGATCCAAGAGAGGTTTCTCTGCAAGACTTATTAGCCACCTAAGCGCCTGTGGGAGAAGTTTCTTTGGTGAACCTTCCGGTTCTGAGAGAAAAAGAGCAATAAATGCAGCGGGAATTCCTGCACTTCTTCTTAACACATCGTCCACTGTTTGTCCCCTCGCCACAGTTCTTTCCATAAGTTGATCCATCCAGGATTCTGTTAACTTACAAAGTCTACGAAAAGAAAAAACAAACGCAATATGTCAGTGAAGTGAAAAACAAGATCCAAGGACACACGGGAAGCTTAAAAACATACCTTGGATCATTAGAACATAATAAACGGTGGCACAAAGCTGTAAATCCAGCTCTTGTCTTATCTATCGCACCATTGTGCTTCATTTTCAAAAGTACTTCCAAGAAGTGGTCCCCAATCTTTTCAAGTTGCTTCAGATCAAGCAGTAATTCAGAATTTTCAATCATTGAATCACTGGGGACTGCACAAGCTGAATCACCCTTTTCTAAAGGTCTAAGGCTACAGGTAGGTAATGGAATCTTTCTTATGATGGTTCCCAAAAGAAGACTCACCTGAAGAAAGAAACTAGTTTATATCAGGACTTTTATCAGAAAACTAATAAATTGCAATATTCTCCATTTCAGGATGAATAGGTCTGCTAGTCGAGAAAAGTATTATGAAAAATGAAAACACAAAAACGTGATGCCAAAGTAAGGACAATTATCAGAAAGATGATAGAATCAATACCTCCTTCATAGCGAGCCAGCAACCAACCATAACTACCTGTTCTGATTGTATTGTTTCATGCACAGGTTTTGGAAAAATACTCTTGTGTTCCTCTGAGAGAACAGCGGCAGCATCATCTTGAACATTTGACAAGAAACCATCATCTTCTATTATGTCATCCATATCCTCAGGCAAACTCAAAGCATCTGCAGAAACCACCCACAGTGCTAGTGTAGTTATTCGCGTCACCAGTTTAAGAAGCTTTTCCAGTTCCTTTCTCATCTCTGACATACTTAACCCTGCGTTAGAGTTCCAGTCCAATTCCTCAAATGTATAACGCAAAGCCAGTAATACCCCATGAACAAAACTGTTCTTACATGCTTCAGAGAGATCACGCTCTCCCTCCATCACAGAAACATCAAGCCAATGAATAAGTGATTTGATATACTCAATCACAGGATACTTGGGTTTAGAGTTCTGATAAAGACCATTTATGCTTTCACACTCT
>NC_025693.1:25037255-25038349 GCF_000633955.1 Camelina sativa
TTTCTCATCTCTGACATACTTAACCCTGCGTTAGAGTTCCAGTCCAATTCCTCAAATGTATAACGCAAAGCCAGTAATACCCCATGAACAAAACTGTTCTTACATGCTTCAGAGAGATCACGCTCTCCCTCCATCACAGAAACATCAAGCCAATGAATAAGTGATTTGATATACTCAATCACAGGATACTTGGGTTTAGAGTTCTGATAAAGACCATTTATGCTTTCACACTCTTTTTCACAACAAAAAACATTAGTGGAAACCTTGACTATCCATCCAAGGTCCAATACGTACTTTCTAAAGATGAGCCTTAGAGTCAACGCACCTGCATCACTCTCTCTAACCCTTGGACTGCAGACTAGGTGTTTGGCCCAAGGAATAATGTTCTGAACCATGTCTTCACTTGAAACGCCAGTAAATGGAGTTGGATAATGAAGCAAAATACGGAAAGAATTTTCCCTAAGCCTGTCCCAACTATCAACAATCGATCCAACCAGCAATAACGTTGAATCATGTGAAGTGACAATATCACAGTATGGGTAAAGATGGCCTTGATGAGAAGTGGGATCCTTAGAAGCCACAACAGGCCAGACTTCAATCATGATTTGTAGAAGTTCTGTTGCCATTATTTTTCTCCTGTAAGGGGCAGAAGGGTAGCAAGATAAAAACAAAAAGGAACTCAACCACCTCATAAACTTGAACAAACTCTCTGCTCGTAGAACTGCATTCTCGTCACTTTTAAGTGGTTGCAAGCTCCCATGCTTATACTGCTTTTCCAGTGATGTACGGACCCGGGAAAAAAATTTCCTGAACAAACTGGTCCACTTCATTTGAAATCCTGTAGAAGATGACCTCATGTTCAAGGGAACAGCCTCCTTCAATAGATAAAGCTCTAAGGGGGATGGAAGTCTAGCAGTCTTGGGGTTCAAGAAGAGTGTCTCTGCAGCATCCACGCGAACAGACTCATCAACATGGGTTAAGGCCATTTTGAGCCACTCAATGGGTACTTTTAACTCAACACCCTTAATTTGAACAATTGCAAATGCATCAGTACTTCTTTTTTGTTCAATATCCCCTTCAAGGAATGCAAGTGT
>NC_025693.1:25038440-25163950 GCF_000633955.1 Camelina sativa
TTTCTCATCTCTGACATACTTAACCCTGCGTTAGAGTTCCAGTCCAATTCCTCAAATGTATAACGCAAAGCCAGTAATACCCCATGAACAAAACTGTTCTTACATGCTTCAGAGAGATCACGCTCTCCCTCCATCACAGAAACATCAAGCCAATGAATAAGTGATTTGATATACTCAATCACAGGATACTTGGGTTTAGAGTTCTGATAAAGACCATTTATGCTTTCACACTCTCTTTCACAACAAAAAACATTTGTGGAAACCTTGACTATCCATCCAAGGTCCAATACGTACTTTCTAAAGATGAGCCTCAGAGTCAACGCACCTGCATCACTCTCTCTAACCCTTGGACTGCAGACTAGGTGTTTGGCCCAAGGAATAATGTTCTGAACCATGTCTTCACTTGAAACGCCAGTAAATGGAGTTGGATAATGAAGCAAAATACGGAAAGAATTTTCCCTAAGCCTGTCCCAACTATCAACAATCGATCCAACCAGCAATAACGTTGAATCATGTGAAGTGACAATATCACAGTATGGGTAAAGATGGCCTTGATGAGAAGTGGGATCCTTAGAAGCCACAACAGGCCAGACTTCAATCATGATTTGTAGAAGTTCCGTTGCCATTATTTTTCTCCTGTAAGGGGCAGAAGGGTAGCAAGATAGAAACAAAAAGGAACTCAACCACCTCATAAACTTGAACAAACTCTCTGCTCGTAGAACTGCATTCTCGTCGCTTTTAAGTGGTTGCAAGCTCCCATGCTTATACTGCTTTTCCAGCGACGTACGGACCCGGGAAAAAAATTTCCTGAACAAACTGGTCCACTTCATTTGAAAACCTGTAGAAGATGACCTCATGTTCAAGGGAACAGCCTCCTTCATGAGATAAAGCTCTAAGGGGGATGGAAGTCTAGCATTCTTGGGGTTTAAGAAGAGTGTCTCTGCAGCATCCACGCGAACAGACTCATCAACATGGGTTAAGGCCATTTTCAGCCACTCAATGGGTACTTTTAATTCAACACCCTTAATTTGGACAATTGCAAATGCATCAGTACTTCTTTTTTGTTCAATATCCCCTTCAAGGAATGCAAGTGTACGACAAACTTTCAGCAATGATACTAAAACAACCACTTTCTGTTCGACTGTCAGTTCCATACTCATGTTACTCAACTCAGTATAGTTTAGCTTGGTCTCCTCCTCACTCGGCCCAATAGATATATACGCAAGCAAAAGAAATATACTGTCTACATCCAATTCTAGCAAAACTTGTACTGCATAAGTATTTAGATTGGACCTAAGTTTCGACATGCCAGAAGCAAGCCCGTAAAGGAAAGGAGGCAAACAATGTTCTCGATAACGTGCATAACCCTGGTCAACACCTTCGCTCCCCCAGCTTTCATCACGCAGCATTTCAAGGAAACATTTCAAAAATGATGTTACAGCATAGCAGACATCATCATCAATATATGCATTTGCCATCTCGAACAACAGGTTAGGGCTCATATCCATCAACGTCTTAGCACCTAATCTTCTTGTCAAGGATGCCAATGGAACATACCTTCCCTTACAGCGTGATCCTAACCGAAGAAGATAGTTGACAATTTTAAGCAAAGACCCCCTTATTCCCACTTTATCATCTGTCTGGTGAACCGTGGTTTGGATGTCTAGTAAGAGGTCAAACATGAGATGGACTTGTTTGACTGTCTGGCTCAAAGGGTCCTCCAAGTTGTTCCATATAATTCTGAGTACTCGAGCTGTCATGCTGTCTGGCATTAGATCATAATCTTCTGATAAATCAGTTAACATAGATGTCTTGATCTGTTGCAAGCAAATCTGCATCACAGTTAGCGCGTGAAAATTTAAATGGCTGTCAATGGGGTTCTCGCATAAATCACAAAGTTCCAGCAAAATTCCGTCATACAGAATAGTTTTGTGATCACACTCAGTGTTACTCAACCAAGAAAAAGATGAAACAAGAATACCCCTAGAAAATGTAGTAAGAATGCCCCGGATCAAACAGAGTCTACTCAAAGATGAAAAACTGCAGATCTCAGAACAAATGTCCCCGGCAAATGGAATTTTGCTAACAATATCAGTCAATCCAACGACACTACTCCAGCAAAATATACCTTGCGCTATAAACAACCCGAGCTCTTCGTCTTTGAGACAGACCTGTAGAGCAGCGCAAAAACTCACACCAGCAGCCACATAACAGTCCCTAGAAAACGCCGACGACTTCAAAATGCTAAGTTGAACGGCCAAAACACTCTCCATAAAACTTGCATCCTCCCCAGCTAAACCCTTAAACTTCAAAGGAAACCGCTGAAACAAGTAATACGAGCAAGACAAAGCCTCTTGGCACTGCTCCATAACAGTGGGAGGAGGCCTGTCACAAGCTTCAGTGTCTAAGATTATACCATTCAGCCCTGAAACGATATCATAACCCACCAAAAGCGCGCAATCTTCAATTATATCAACCAAATATCCCAACTTTGGCATACCCATCACTGACAAAGCAACTCTAGACACACAGAATCGATTCCCACCATCTTCCAAACCGCCATATTCATCACAAAGCTCCTTAAAACATGAACTAATCACTGAATGAAACTTACTGGTCTTAGCCAAGGCTGAAACAAGGGTCTTATGTAGAGGCAAAGAGTTCTCCATGAACAGAACCTCCAAGTAAAACCTAATAGCTT
This sequence comes from Camelina sativa, assembly GCF_000633955.1. Taxonomy (NCBI): domain Eukaryota; kingdom Viridiplantae; phylum Streptophyta; class Magnoliopsida; order Brassicales; family Brassicaceae; genus Camelina; species Camelina sativa. The sequence continues at coordinate 25,041,142 of NC_025693.1, forward strand.
CCCGTACAGAAACTGCCTCTCTCTCGCCTCCTTCATTCTCATTGGTCTTTGCGAGTACCTCTCCGAACGAAGCAACAATTTTCTTGGCGTGATTAACTTGCGCGTAGATTGAATTCAACGAAACCAATTCTTCAATGTTGGAGTAAAACTTGGGACAAGACTGAAACAAACTAGATTGGCTCAAAGAAGCAGTGAACGAGCTCGGGAACAAGACAGCACTGTATGTGTAACGATGGCGATGCTGCAAAGCTCGCCACTTTGCAGACATGTTTCAGTGAGCTGAGGAAAAAAAAACAGAGAAACAATAAAAATTGAAACTTTTTTTTTCCAAACTACAAGTAGGAATCAGAAAACATGGTAAAACAAAATAAAGATCATACCGGGAAAAGCGGCTAAGTGAACGAGGGAGCTTATTAGGGAGCCCGGAGCAATATCAGTGACTGACCTAAGAGGCGACGCGGCGGAGACGACCACCTTCAAAAACAAATCAAATCTTTCAACTGAAAAGAATTGGGCCTCACTTAAGTTTTAATGGGCCTGATTTATACAACTGGGGAATTATTTTGGTCGTCTAGAGTCTAGAGACTCTCCTTAGTTGTTGTTATTCATCACGTCTAGTTATTTTTTTTTTTTTTTTTTTTTTTTACAATCATCACGTCTAGTTATTACAACTAGAATTTTAGCTGTGATCACGTCTGGTTTCTCGAAGCCAAGTTTTCAGTCGACTGAGACGTATGATTGAGTGGTGATTTCAGTTGCATAGCTCTCCAAGAATTTGTTCGGTTTATGCTGTCTCTGTGTCTCAGATTACTTAAACTTTATACGGCTCACAGTACGCTCATCATATATTTACAGGTCTTTTCTGTTAGTATAAACCTAATGTTTAGGCAGATTTTATGGTGAAGAGTACTCTCTCTATGGCTTATGTGTTCTTTAAAAGTTTTCTCAATATAAGCTGGCTTGCATAGTTAAGAAACAAACAAAAAAAAAAAACTAAATTCCCAAACCATACAATGTGAAATGTGAAGAATCATACAATGATATGTTTGAAGAATCAAATCCTTTAATTCAAAGATAATTCAGAATTTCAGATATATCAGAGGACACGAAGATATTAAACCTTGATGGCATACTTTCTAATTGGAAAGTACATTTCTTTCTTCTTCTCTCGTTCTGTCTTCAGTGACGCCTATAGAATGTAGAGAATCAGTCATTAAGTATGGACCAAAACAAAGCATGTCACTGGATTATAATAGGGAAATCCATCGCATCAAAATACCTGGTGTTTAGTTAGTCTCCTTCTGATGGCTCTAGTCTTCTTTGGACGGAGATCGAGTGGCAACAACTTCTTGTTCTTGTATGCTTCTCTAAGAGCAGACTTTTGTTTCTGTGAGGCCACAGTCAACACTTGCGCAATGGACTTCCTCACCACTTTGCTGAAACAACCACCCAAAAAAAAAAGACCCCCATTCAGATCCATAACAACTTGAGATTTGAGGCTTTAGCAAGATGGCTAAGAAAATCCTAATCAACAAGGTTCTTGCTTGTTTAGAGATTCAAATAGATTGCATAATTATCTTTCTTTAGCCATATGAGAAAACTGATAGACAAGATACTACAAATCCCAAAACCTACGACACATTAACACAAGCCGAATACTAATCTAAGCCTCGACTGTTTCTAAATACCAAGTTCAGCCTCTGAGTACACAATCAACAAAGGAATCTTGTTTAAGTTGCTAAAGATTCTGGATAACACTAAACAAAAAGGCAAACAAAACAATTGAGGCCTCACGACTAAAACCCCATAATTCCATAAGCCATGTACCATTAGTCACATGAATGTATCAAGTGCCTAATCTTGTAAATATTGGCACCATAAACAATTCAATAGATATGCAACTAACAATAATATTAAATCCACAATCTACTGTTCTCACTAAGCTAGATTCAAGAAACTTAAAATGTTAAATCAATCTACAGTAACCAAAATGCAATACTATCAAAGAAAGCTACAAACTGGAACAATTTGTTTCTTTTAAAAGAGATAGGTAAGAGAAGAGAACAGTCACATCTTAGAGAGCTTGTTAGGAGCACCACCAGTGACCTTAGCGACACGGAGGAGAGCAAGTTCCGCCTTGAGATCTTTCAATTGAGCAGAAAGATCCGATTTTGATTTCTCCCTCAACTCATGAACCTTGATTCTCGCTGTTCACAAGAAATAAAACCCCATTAAGAAAAAAATCAGAGGAGACAAACAAAAGAAATAAAAAGTTTAAGAAATGCAAAAGTATAATAGTGGAATTGATTCACGAGTCTTACCCATGGCGTCTTCGAACTCTCTCAGGCTCACTCACAGTCTCTTGTGGTGTGCAATAGTGAGACCAGAAACCCTAAATTGAAGAAGATGAAGCGTGATAATGGGCCTTAATATATAAATGGGCCGTAAGTTTTAGTTTATTTTCGACGTATTGAGATTTTGAGATTAGCCACGGTAATTAATAATTAATCAGATTGTAATCCCCTAGAGAAACATTTGAGAAACATTTGAGAAAAAACTGATTTGTTGCCATCAGAGAGCTCAGGACACTTTTTAGCAAAATACCATTAAACTTTCTAATTAATTACAGTTCTATGCCATTGTATTTATTTTAAAAACAATTAGGATTTAACATGCGGTACACCGCGGTACAATATTTTTAATTTTAAGTATTTATTTGTTATTTTATTATTATTTTATTAATTTTAAAAATATAAAATTTTACAGGTATATGATATAAGTATTAAAAGTATAGGATTTTTGTAGTGTTTTCAAGGTTTTAACCGTGTCGTATATGTATAGTCTAGTAATACATTTATCTCCTGGTACACATCTAAAAGTGTTTAAAAAAAAACAATTGCACTTAATTCCCTATATGAAATTAATGCCAACTTGTCTCACCAAAATCAAAATAAGTTTTTGCGTAAAAAAATGTAATCAAAATAATTTTTTTTATCAAGTTTAATTGTGTTAATTGTTTTACTAAATTAGCATATTTTTATAGTTTATAATTTTTCCATGTCAATATATATAGTTTATGATAATTAATAGAATTTTAATTTTTTTGGTACTTTCTCAAAAAAATNTGTAAACTAATTAATCTCAACATTTAGTGTGATTATTTATTAAAAAATAAAAATATTGATAACCGAATAGGAATATACGTTATAATTTTATATCAAAAATGAATGAGACAATAACCTTTATCATTATAAATAAACTTAGTACCCCAAAAAAATTATAATATATTTAAAATGAGTGATTATTAGATTATACAAAATTGTTATAGTTACTCGACAAACCATAAATATAAATTTGATTTTTAAAACACACAAAAATATATATTGCCTTAAATTGTAACATTTTATAAATATTTTCTTTACCACGTTCACATATTTTACAGGTGAAATGTATTCTTACACGAATACATTGATTTTATAATTTCATTAATTTTTTCATAATGACTTTTTTGGTAATAATTCGTCATTTATAGAAAATATTAGTAAATCGACTAACTCAAAAGATTTAAATAGAATCAAAAATATTAAATCAATAAATTAGATTCCTACAGAAAATTTAGTTTAGAATCCGATTGTTGCTAATATATAATAAAATTAATTAATTAAACTACCGAGTAATTTAGTATATATTGTTATGGTTACATAAGAAACATGCAAAATTATTATGATTAAAAAATAAAATNTTCTCTACAATGTTATTTATGGAATTGTTTTAGGGGTTAATGTTGTAAAAAAAAATTAAATAAGTAAAACTTAAAAGACATAAACCAAAATGTACTTCAAAAATGTTAATATAGATTAACTGAATAATTAGATATATCATCATTTCTCATACAAATATTTGAGAAAAAACTGATGTGTCACCGTCAGACAACTCATGACACTTTTTAACAAAATATCCTTAAACTTTCTAATTAATTACAACTGTATGCCGTTGTATTTATTTTAAAAACAATTAACTGAATAATAATTAGATATGTCATCATTTCTCACACAAATTTAATAGTAAAGCAAAATTTCACTAAAATTGACTTACAAATATACAAGTCAAAATTATATTGATTTCTTAAAATTAATATAAATACTGATTTCTTGAAATCAATATAAGTATAATGTTCTAAAAAGGCTATAAAAATATATCAATTAATATAAAGTTAATAAAAATAAAGAACATATAACTTATTAAACATATAACTTATTAACATAATCATATAAAAACAAATGTTATATGTTAGTATTATTACCATAATAATTTAAATAACAATATTTCAATAGTTATTAAAATGGATTATAAAAAGAAGTATATTACCCCTGAAATATCTCTAACTCATTAAAAAAAACTTAATTCCCAATAAAAATAGCTTTATATATATTCATAAATAAATATAAAAATAACAACAAATTAGGGGATATCATGATGTGTGATTATTTATATATATCTAAGTATGTAAACTAATTAATCTCAACATTTAGTGTGATTATTTATTAAAAAATAAAAATATTGATAACCGAATAGGAATATACGTTATAATTTTATATCAAAAATGAATGAGACAATAACCTTTATCATTATAAATAAACTTAGTACCCCAAAAAAATTATAATATATTTAAAATGAGTGATTATTAGATTATACAAAATTGTTATAGTTACTCGACAAACCATAAATATAAATTTGATTTTTAAAACACACAAAAATATATATTGCCTTAAATTGTAACATTTTATAAATATTTTCTTTACCACGTTCACATATTTTACAGGTGAAATGTATTCTTACACGAATACATTGATTTTATAATTTCATTAATTTTTTCATAATGACTTTTTTGGTAATAATTCGTCATTTATAGAAAATATTAGTAAATCGACTAACTCAAAAGATTTAAATAGAATCAAAAATATTAAATCAATAAATTAGATTCCTACAGAAAATTTAGTTTAGAATCCGATTGTTGCTAATATATAATAAAATTAATTAATTAAACTACCGAGTAATTTAGTATATATTGTTATGGTTACATAAGAAACATGCAAAATTATTATGATTAAAAAATAAAATATAAGAAGATATGAATTTGATTTTTAAACCACACAAAAGACATGTTGCAATAAATAGTAACATTTTATCGATATTTTCTCTACCAGAAAACCTCTTACACACTCAAAGATTTCACGGGTGAAACATATTTTTTACACGAAAAGTGCAGCTTTGAATAAATAAATAAAAACTTAAGTTACATATTATGTTTGATACAAATAGATATTGGTTCTAGGATAATAATTTTACTTATGATAATTTTCTTTAAATCGATTTATTTCGCACTATGTGCGGGTTGTTACCTAGTATCGTAATATAATATGTTGATTCAACATCTATCTTCGTGGCTTTGAGGTCAATGAAATAAATCTTAAATCCGACAAAAAAACAAATATTTTAGTAAACTGGTCCCGTATGTAAACGCATTAAGCGGCTCTTCGTTAAAATCTCAAATCTGATTTTGACTCTCTTCTTCTCTCCTCTTTCGAATTTTTTTTTTTTGCTTTTGGGTCAATAAATCTCTGTGTCTGGTACGTGACGTGACCCTCTTCTTCTATATATATTGAAACAAAATCCAGTTTTCCTTTCTTATAATTTATAACAAAACTCAAAACAGAACATCATGGTTACGTACAAAGAGGTATGTCTCTTAATCTTTCTCTCTTTTTTAATTATGAATTAGCTATTTTATCATAAATCATGCAAGCTTTTGCTCTGTGTAAGAAATCAAGATTCGTTATGAAATTATGTAGTTTAAAACTGATATTAAAATGGGGTTTCGTTTTTGTTAGGATTATGTGTTGAACTCACGAGGGATACAACTTTTCACGTGTTCATGGAAACCAGAGGCCGAGCTGCACCAAGAACCAAAGGCTTTAATCTTTCTCTGTCATGGCTACGCCATGGAATCAAGCATCACCATGAGCAGTTCCGTATTTTGAGATTATTCTGATGATTAATTGTCAATATATATATATATATATATTCATAGCAAAACTAATGCTTATCCTCAATATTAATTCATATACATCAGGCACTGCAATGAGATTGGCCAATGCGGGATTCGCGGTCTACGGAATGGACTATGAAGGGCATGGTAAATCCGGGGGATTAAATGGTTATGTCAAAAAATTTGATGATCTTGTTCTTGACGTCTCTTCTCATTACTCTTCGATTTGCGGTAATTATTCATTACGATATATTCCATATAACAAGAATGTTTTACCTCCAAATATGCCACTATTTTAAAAAAAAATTCTATAAATACCAAAAGATAAGTTTAGCATAGCTAAAGCTATAGACCTAAGTAATTAAAATTCTAGGAAGATTAATCATAAAGACCTAAAATTCTTCTTCTTCTTTTTGTAAAATGTTAGCACTAATATATTTTGGAAATGATGAATGTGAAGAGATGGAAGAGAATAAGGGAAAGATGAGGTTTCTAATGGGAGAATCCATGGGAGGAGCAGTCGTGTTACTGTTAGCGAGAAAGAAGCCCGATTTTTGGGACGGTGCAGTTTTAGTCGCTCCCATGTGTAAGGTATGTATTGATCTGATCAGCGTGATCTTCGTGTTTTTAAGTTAGCCCTTTGCATATTATATCCTTACTATTTATAAAGTGTTGACTTTTAAACTTTAAGATTGAGTTTTTTTTCCATACAGTTGGCAGAAGACATAAAGCCACATCCTATGGTGATCTCATTTCTCACAAAGCTAACTCGGTTTATTCCAACTTGGAAGATAGTTCCTAGCAACGATATTATTGACGTGGCATTTAAAGAATCCCACATAAGAAAACAGGTAACATATCATATAGTAGTAGTAATAATTTTAGCTAGACGTTTTCATTACTTAAAAGTGAAATTTTGTTTCAAAGGTAAGAGAAAACGAGTATTGCTACAAGGGCCGACCTCGCTTGAAAACCGCTCACCAACTCTTAATGGTTAGCTTGGATCTTGAAAAGAATCTTCATCAGGTTTCTCATCTTTTTATCGACCTCCTCTGTTATGTCCAAGATTTGATTTTATTTGTTAAACAGAATTTGTGGATCGACATTTTAAAAATATAATTGAATTAAAAAACAGGTATCGATGCCATTTATTGTCCTTCACGGTGAAGATGATAAAGTTACAGACCAAAACGTAAGCAAACTACTATACGAGGTGGCTTCAAGTTCGGACAAGACTTTTAAGCTATACCCGAACATGTGGCATGGGCTTTTATACGGGGAATCTCCGGAGAATTTGACGATTGTGTTTAGTGATATCATAAATTGGCTAAACGAGAGAGCTTCTGTCAAAAACCAAAGGTTAGAGACTGAGTTAAAGCATATGAATGATGGTTTTTCTATGCATAAATAAGTGTTGTAACTAAAACCCTTAGTTTTATACTTTTATGTATCATTTGTTAGTATAAGAATGTTGTAACTTTTTTATGTACACCGAACCGTGCAAGTCATGATAGAGTTTCGTAGATCTTTCTCTGTTATGATATCATTCAAAATGAAATAAAGGTCATCAATTTGAAACCCATCTTGGACCTCAGAAAACAAAGTGATGCAATTTCTTGTTCATACAAGTGATGTTTCTGTGTTTTTACTTACTCTTAATGTTAATTTGTGTTGTCTGATCTGTTTATGTGCATTGGCGGTGAGTCGAATTAATAATGAATGGTGTGTATCGTAAGGTTCATGACAAAATGTCAGAAATTTTCCAATCCTCGCTTTGTATAGTAGATTTGAGTTCTAAATTCTTACAACCTGTTATAATTCAACGCCTCCAATTTTACAATAAGTAAAAGGCTGACCCAATTTTTTTAGTTGATCTAGCGTAATTTTGAAGGATCAAATAAAAAGTTATACAAACACCCAAGTTCATGTTTGAAAATGTAACTTCGCAAGAATAATAAAAAGAAAATATTGCTTCTCTAATACTCATCAAGATGATTCCCCAAATCTACTCTCTGCGTGATCCAATATAAATCCGTATTTAAGAATAATATCCCGTAGTTACTTGAGTTTGACTTGGTTGGAAAACATGTAAACCTTTAATGAATCTCCTCAGTCCTCACAAAACAAAACAAAACAAAACAAAATTTATGAGATTTAGAAAAAAAACTCACGAAAATTGTTATATACCACCACACTGAGATTACCATAAATGAAAATTAGTTACTCACTCTAGCTAGACTACAAAATTTGATGTTGTTTCTTTATCCAAACAAAAAAAATTTGACCATATCAGAACCTACATGTGTACTATTATGGTTTGCATTACATGTCGAAATTTCATTTAGAACAAATTCTAGATCCCAAAATATTGTGGATAGTTAAAGTTCATAAAGAGTTACTAAATCAGTTATGACCTCATATTAACATTTAGACAACCTTTGGCAAACCCAAATTTGTTTGTGGTATTTTTGAATATATGTTTTAATTTGTCATATATTTGGAAAACAGTACATGAAATGTGATATTTATTTGACTTACCATTCAATATTTGCGTTTGGTGTTGTTATATGCGTTTAACAACTGCAAATTGCATTTGATTCTTAAAACATTATAAAACAATCGATAACTTGCTTTCTTCTAGTTAAAGCTCACGACCGGACTTACAACGTTCTTCGACTAGGATTGAATGGAAATGTCAGAGAGCAGGTTACGACTTCACAGAACACTGAACATGAAATCAACCTAAATCTAAGTGAGAAACTAGAATATGATGAGAAGGAAAAGTAACCAGTTTCTTGTTAGTATGGATTTAATTGGGCATCATTTATAATTTATGAAGTTACAACTTCACTAAATGACGTTAAAGAAAAAGAAAAAAAAAAAAAAAACTCATTCCGCCATTAGTGCTTTACTTTTGGTGTTATGAAATTGCTAAATTTAGGCCACCCCTAAAATTTTAGTAATAGGTCTTGCGAGCGAAGAAGAAGGACATCACTATTGTCTGATTCAACCCTTTTCAAACATTTCTTCTTCCACAAGAAACAACAACCTAAGCCATATATTCTCTGTTATGTTTTAATTGCTACTCTCACATTACATTTTCTGTGATCAAACATGGTTAGTTTTGTTCTTCTTAATTATCTGGCTTATAAATTTATGTATATTTGACTTGACTTTTGTAATGTACAGGCTCATGTTGACGGCCAAGTCGGATATAGCGAGGTAAAATTCAATACTCTTATGTTTTTATTATATATCAAATGAACAAGTCTTATAAGTTCAATGATTCAGGAATTCATAGAGAATTCAAGGGGGATGCAACTCTTAACATGCAAATGGTTTCCAGTGAACCAAGAACCAAGAGCTCTCATCTTTTTTTGCCATGGCTATGCAATTGATTGCAGCACCACCTTTAAAGGTATCTATTTACATAATATATATGCATCCATTGGAGATTGAGGAACAAAGAGGTGAATTAAATGTGAATTATTCTTGCTTGCAGATATTGCATCTAATTTTGCAAAAGAAGGGTTTGCTGTGTATGGAATTGAATATGAAGGACATGGAAGATCAGGCGGCCTCTCTGTCTACATTGATAACTTCGATCTTCTCATCGACGATGTCTCTTCACATTTCTCCAAAATATCTGGTCCATCTCTTCTTTCTTGACCTCATTAGACACTGTACATTGTTGAATTTATCATAACGTTAGCCATAAACCAGCTAGACTGTTTCAAAAGCATTTTTCTGCGTTTACATTTCTACATGAGAAAAATGTGTAACATTTTACAGTTTATTTTTGAAAACAAAAGGTATTCTTAGAAAAGTTAAAATGGTTTCATCTAAAAGTATAGGCTAAATGTAAATGCGAACTCAAATTATATTATATGGAGTTTCATTGCAAATCTATAGTAAATACATATTTTTATGTGGTAAATAAATCTTATGCAAAAAGAATTTAGAACTAAACCACTGTCCCATGCAAATGCTCTAGTTATCCGCGATACTAAGCCATGTACGACTTTGATTTTGTTTGTTGTGCGAGGCAGAGATGGGAGATAACACAAAGAAGAAGAAGTTTATAATGGGAGAGTCGATGGGAGGAGCTGTAGTTCTTCTGTTGCACCGCAAGAAACCCGAGTTATGGGATGGAGGAATCCTTATTGCGCCCATGTGTAAGGTGAACATATACATTCACATTCGTACATCGTTTCATATCCTAAAAGAATTATGTATAATTACGTACTAATATGATGAGAGTCAGATTGCTGAGGAGATGAAACCATCACGAATGGTTATATCTATGATTACTATGGTTACGAATCTGATCCCATCATGGAAATCGATAGTTCCGGGACCCGATATCATCAATAACGCGTTTAAACTGCCTGAAAAGAGACAAGAGGTACTCTTACTTTTTTTTTTTCGATACGTACATCATTTATAAGATATGATTTTGTTTTTTGGTAACCAATAAATTATAAACGTTGAAAAATCTTCGGACCAGAATCGCTATCACACTCATGAGTCATGACCCTTTAAACATACAGATAAGAGCGAATCCAAATTGCTACCAAGGGAGACCTCGTATGAAGACAATGAGCGAGCTTTATAGAGTCAGTCTCGATCTAGAGAATCGGTTGAACGAGGTAATCTACTAACATATACATTTTTTTGGTAAAAAAATATACTAATATACATATATATGTAAATGTTCAAAACAAACCCAAAAAGTCACCAAAAAAACAAAAAAAAAAACAATCTAACATCTTAAAATGTAAAAATGTTAATTTGGGGTATATGTGCATGTGAGAATAGGTGACAATGCCGTTCATAGTTTTGCATGGAGAAGATGACAAAGTGACGGATAAAGGAGTGAGCAAATTGCTTTATGAGGTGGCTTCATCTAATGACAAGACCTTGAAGTTGTATCCAGAAATGTGGCATAGCCTTCTTTTCGGGGAGCCTCCAGAGAATTCAACAGTTGTGTTCAATGACATTGTCCAATGGATGCAGACAAGAATCACTACACTTAATGTCAAGGCTAATAATGATGAAGCAAAATCTCAAATCTGATTAACTCAGACTCGGTCTAGACTACTACGTACAACCACGTCTTGTTATTTTCTCCTAGTGTGCAACTTCATTTTTTAAGGTTTGAAATTAAAAAAAAAAGGTTGGATCATAGCTTAAGAGATTAGATGATTTTATCAAATAAGTAAGATTTTGTTTTCTAACCTTCTGGGTTGTTTTTGTATTTGTCTATTTAATATCATGTAGATACAGTAAGTACTAAGTACTACTGGTTTAACTAAACACAAGCATCCAAAGTAAATGTAAATTCCTTGATTGTATTACCCTTGATTTTGAATTTTTTAGTAAATACTATATGGGCCGGTTTGGTTTCAGAAAACAAGCCCATGATTGGATCTTTGCGGTTAGAACACCTCTCTCCGAGCTTCGAGCTATGGCGGTAATATTTAGGGTTTATTCATCTCCTTCTTCATCATAATCTTACCAAATCTAAAGTTGATAATGCGATAGGAGTTCGCATAAACTCGAAAGGCCAGCGAAAATCTTAAGTTGAAGTCTAAAACCCTAGCAGGTTCGGTGGTGGTTGTATTGTAGGGTTGGGTCGTTTGAGAGAGATGTATCTGTACAGTCTTACACTGCAGCAGGCGACGGGAATCACCTGCGCAATCAACGGGAACTTCTCCGGTGGGAAGACGCAGGAGATTGCGGTAGCGCGTGGCAAGATTCTGGATCTTCTCCGCCCAGACGAGAACGGTAAGATCCAAACGATACACTCTGTGGAAGTATTCGGTGCAATTAGATCCTTAGCTCAGTTTAGGTTGACCGGTGCGCAGAAGGATTATCTAGTGGTTGGGTCAGATTCGGGTAGGATAGTGATACTTGAGTACAACAAGGAGAAGAATGTGTTCGATAAAGTTCATCAGGAGACCTTTGGCAAGTCGGGTTGCAGAAGAATTGTGCCTGGCCAGTACTTGGCTGTTGATCCCAAAGGAAGAGCTGTTATGATTGGAGCTTGTGAGAAGCAGAAACTGGTTTATGTTTTGAACAGAGATACTACTGCTAGGTTAACCATTTCTTCTCCTTTGGAAGCTCACAAGTCTCATACTATTTGCTATTCTGTCTGCGGTGTGGACTGTGGCTTCGATAACCCCATTTTTGCAGCCATTGAGCTTGATTACTCCGAGGCAGATCAGGATCCTACTGGCCAAGCCGCTAGTGAGGCTCAGAAGCATTTGACTTTCTATGAGCTCGATTTGGGGCTCAACCATGTCTCTAGAAAGTGGTCTGAACCAGTTGACAATGGTGCCAATATGCTTGTTACTGTTCCTGGAGGAGCTGATGGGCCGAGTGGTGTTTTGGTTTGCGCCGAGAATTTTGTTATTTACAAGAATCAGGGTCATCCTGAGGTGAGAGCCTTGATACCTAGACGAGCTGATTTGCCTGCTGAACGAGGAGTTTTGGTTGTTTCTGCAGCCGTGCACAAGCAGAAGACAATGTTCTTCTTTTTAATTCAGACCGAGTATGGTGACATTTTTAAGGTTACTCTGGATCACAATGGAGATAATGTCTCCGAGTTGAAGATAAAATATTTCGACACCATTCCGGTCGCTGCTTCGATTTGTGTTCTGAAGCTGGGGTTTCTTTTCTCTGCTTCGGAATTTGGAAACCATGGTTTGTATCAGTTTCAGGCCATAGGGGAGGAACCTGATGTAGAGTCTTCATCCTCTAATCTGATGGAGATTGAAGATGGTTTTCAGCCCGTCTTTTTTCAACCTAGACGACTTAAGAACCTTGTTAGTATTGACCAAGTCGGGAGTCTGATGCCACTCATGGACATGAAAGTCCTAAATCTTTTTGAAGAAGAAACCCCTCAGATCTTTTCACTTTGTGGGAGAGGTCCACGCTCCACTCTAAGGATACTGAGACCTGGTTTGGCCATCACTGAGATGGCTGTCTCTCAGCTTCCAGGTCAGCCAAGTGCTGTGTGGACGGTGAAAAAGAATGTGAGCGATGAGTTTGATGCATATATCGTTGTCTCTTTTACCAATGCTACTCTTGTTCTTTCGATTGGTGAAACAGTTGAAGAAGTTAACGACAGTGGGTTTCTTGATACTACCCCGTCCCTGGCTGTCTCCCTGATCGGCGATGATTCTCTCATGCAAGTCCATCCCAATGGTATCCGCCACATAAGGGAAGATGGACGTATTAACGAATGGAGAACTCCTGGCAAGAGGTCAATTGTTAAAGTTGGGTATAATCGGCTTCAAGTGGTCATTGCATTGAGTGGGGGAGAGCTTATCTACTTTGAGGCAGATATGACGGGTCAGCTGATGGAGGTGGAGAAACATGAGATGTCTGGTGATGTGGCTTGCCTGGACATTGCGCCTGTTCCTGAAGGAAGACAAAGGTCTCGCTTTCTTGCGGTGGGATCCTATGATAATACTGTGCGCATTCTATCTTTGGATCCTGACGACTGTCTGCAGATTCTCAGCGTGCAAAGTGTCTCTTCAGCTCCGGAGTCTCTGCTATTCCTCGAAGTTCAGGCATCGATTGGTGGAGATGATGGTGCTGATCACCCGGCAAATCTCTTCCTTAATTCTGGTCTGCAGAATGGTGTTCTATTCAGAACGGTGGTGGATATGGTGACTGGTCAGCTTTCGGATTCTCGATCCCGCTTCTTGGGACTGAAGCCTCCCAAGTTATTCTCCATTTCTGTGAGAGGTCGGTCTGCAATGCTGTGTTTGTCTAGCCGACCTTGGCTTGGTTATATTCATCGGGGACACTTCCACTTGACGCCTCTTTCTTACGAGACTTTGGAATTTGCTGCCCCTTTTTCATCTGATCAGTGCGCTGAAGGTGTAGTCTCTGTCGCTGGAGATGCTCTGAGAATTTTTATGATCGATCGTCTTGGTGAAACGTTCAACGAAACAGTGGTCCCTCTGAGGTACACGCCTAGAAAATTTGTTGTCCAACCCAAGCGGAAGTTGTTGGTTATTATCGAGAGTGACCAGGGAGCATTCACCGCAGAAGAGCGTGAAGCTGCAAGAAAGGAGTGCTTCGAGGCTGGTGGAGTGGGAGAAAATGGCAATGCAGATCAGATGGAGAATGGTGCGGATGATGAAGATAAGGAGGACCCGCTTTCAGATGAGCAGTATGGTTATCCAAAAGCAGTTTCTGAAAAGTGGGTTTCTTGCATCAGAGTTCTTGATCCTAAGACAGCTACGACAACTTGCCTCCTGGAACTTCAGGACAACGAAGCTGCATACAGTGTCTGTACGGTGAATTTCCATGATAAAGAGTATGGCACTTTGTTGGCTGTTGGTACGGTCAAAGGGATGCAGTTCTGGCCCAAAAAGAATCTAGTGGCTGGGTTCATACATATTTATAGGTTTGTGGAGGATGGGAAATCTCTTGAGCTTCTTCATAAGACGCAAGTAGAAGGTGTTCCTCTTGCTCTGTGCCAGTTCCAAGGAAGACTGCTGGCAGGGATCGGACCTGTCCTCAGATTGTATGATTTGGGGAAAAAGAGACTGCTTAGGAAATGTGAAAACAAGCTCTTTCCAAACACCATTATCTCTATCCAAACTTACCGTGATCGTATATACGTTGGTGACATTCAGGAGGTGAGTGCTAGATCCTATTTATATGTTTACTTATTATTGTTGTTGTGCGCTTCTTATTGGTAAATAAATATCTCATCTGACCTATCAATTTTTTGTTTTGTTTTTGCAGTCTTTCCATTACTGCAAGTACAGGCGCGATGAGAATCAGCTATACATATTTGCAGATGACTGCGTCCCGAGGTGGCTGACAGCATCGCACCATGTGGATTTCGATACCATGGCAGGGGCAGATAAGTTTGGGAATGTGTATTTTGTGAGGTTGCCGCAGGATGTGTCGGAGGAGATAGAAGAAGACCCGACAGGCGGGAAGATCAAGTGGGAGCAAGGAAAGCTGAACGGAGCACCGAACAAAGTGGACGAGATAGTACAGTTCCATGTTGGGGACGTTGTGACGTGCTTGCAGAAAGCTTCGATGATCCCAGGTGGATCGGAATCCATAATGTATGGAACAGTGATGGGTGGCATAGGGGCATTACATGCATTCACATCCCGTGATGATGTCGATTTCTTCTCTCATCTAGAGATGCACATGAGGCAGGAGTATCCTCCTCTCTGCGGGAGAGACCACATGGCTTACAGATCTGCGTATTTTCCGGTCAAGGTATGAACCAAAAAAACCATTGCTCTTTTTCTCCTCTCCAAATAAAAAGCCTTGTTTTTGAATTGACACTTTTTGCATCTTTTATGTTTAACAGGACGTGATAGATGGAGATCTCTGTGAGCAGTTCCCGACACTTCCAATGGACTTGCAGAGGAAAATAGCAGACGAGTTGGATAGAACACCTGCGGAGATTCTCAAGAAGCTCGAAGACGCTAGGAATAAGATCATTTGAAAACACACACAAAAGAGGAGTCGTTGTTTTGTTGAAGAGGACAATGTAGAGTAGAGAAAGAGGTTATAATAGTTTTTTGTAAAGCTCTGTCTTCAATGGTTTGTAAAACAAAAACTCTTGTGAGAACTGATGAGTGAAGTCCAAATTTACTTTTGAATTCTACCATTTGGATCTCGTATATTTTAGTTGTTATTCTTAATGTTGATCCTTGTAGTAGTTGTGTGATGGCATATGGATGGTAAATGTTAATAGACTCCCGAACGTAGGCATTCCCATTCATAAAGTATGGATTAGTGATCCTAATTTTCACCTATTACTATCTCCTGAATTATACTCCTTTTGTTTCATATTTTCACCTGTAAGCTCGAAGGCGCTAGGGATAAGATCATTTAATAAAAAAACACAAAAGAGGAGTCATTGTTTTGTTGAAGTGGACAATGTAGACTAGAGAAAGAGGTTATAATATAGTTTTTGTGACAGGATGTTTTATTGGGAGATTTGTTTAGCAAAATATCATACACTTCAATATGACTACTAAAAGTAAAATAGAAGTAACTATATTAGAAGTTGAAACCTAAGGAATGGTTATCCTTGAGTCTTATTACAAGTTCTTTAAGGCTTGCTTTAACAGTGTTCTCATCATGTTTGGTACCTTCCTCAGCATGATTCTTCAGACTCATAAGCTTGGTACCTTTCTCAGCATGAATCCTCAGACTCGTAAAGACAATCTTGTAGTTATCGTCTGATGTCGTTGTTATCGGTAGCTTGTACGAAGAAGAACGATGGCTGAAAGATTTCCCGAGGAAGGTGTTTTTATTGTTATGTGTGGAAGAACATATGTTCTTAAAGAAACAAAGGAAGAATCCAACAATACACACAACCCATGGTGGGATTCTGATTTTATGTTTATCCATGATTTAATGCTTATTATGCATCTCAGCAGCTTGCCACGATTTTCCTATGATTTAAACAAACTTTGTGGATTAATAACTTCATAGTCTTAATCAAGTTATTAATCTAAGTTCTTCCTTCCAAAAAATTATCTAAAAGTGTTGTTTTACATTTAATACAAAAGTAATAATTTTTAATTACTAAAACTGAAAGCAATATATGTTATGGATTGTGGTTGTGTCTAAACATTTGGGTACTTGGTAATATATTTACCTTAGAATTAGTCATTTGACCAATTTGCACAAACTGTGAACCTTTATTTCTTTCAATATATGTTATGATGGATGTGAATCATCAAATAAAGTGATTGAATTCATGAGTCAATTATTCATTTTAACATTAATCAAATTTAAATTACTTTTGAAACATACACAATGACAAGTTTATATGAATCATGATATGCTATATATTGTTGCTCCATGAAGTAAATATCATGATCTTAATTAAGTATGTTTTAGGAGGGCATCTTAATATTAATATTAAAAGAGAAATATATCAATTTGACTTTTAAAAGTATCAATTAAAATATAGGTTACTACGTTATATCCTGCGCATGCGCGGATTGTTATACATATAATTAATTATGTTAATTAATTTAATTTTATTTAATAATTAAAAAAGCAAAAAATTCTAAATCTAAATCTTTTTAGAAAATTTACATTTAAAAAAAACATACAATTTCATAATTTATAACTAATTTAAATATAATCACACATACATATCTATTTATTTTCTTTGTTTTATTATTATTTAACTTCAATAATAATTTTCATTAGTTTCTCTGAGGATTTGAGGTTAAAAAAATGATTAAATGAAAATTAACTATGATATTCAAATATTAATTTAAGTTGCTCATATAAGCTAATACAAAACCTAAAGTATTAAATGAGAGAAACGAAATTATTTTCTATAAAATCATATGAAGTGCAAGCAAAACTTTAAAGTACAATTCCCAAAGATTAATTTTATCTTTAAGTCTATTTTTTATATTGCCCTCATTTTAAATATATATTGCTAATAGTTATAATTGTTTCATCTTTGTAGTAAAAGCTAGATAGAAATTAGAATATTATAATGTTTTTTATATAGATAAATCCTTTTGAAGTACATATTTGAATTAAATAAATATAGCTTAATGATCTTTATGTAATTATATGTTTAATCAGAAACTAAATATAATGATGAGTATTCTTAAGAAATGTATTACAATTTTGTTAAAGGTAAGAGAGAGTTAAGAAAAATTGATTTGATATTTCATAATTATAATACAAAATTTCTTTCCTTAGAAGTTAGAACATTACATATTTTTAAGAATCAGATAAATATATATAATATGTAAGAAATAATCTAACATCTAAAGTAAAGAAAGAAGTACATAAAAGCAAGAAGAAATAAAATGGAGAACAATGTAAAATATATTATTGAACTCTTAAAATATTATTTTCATTCAGTTTTCAACCAATGCAAGAACATTAAAAACATAAAAAACAAAAACAAAAATATTTAGGATTTGAGATATGATGGAGGAGGATGTGAGAATGATTATTTATAGGATAGGAAGTGATGGAAGTTACATTTCTCAAAAATTAAATTAGAGGAGTTATAATTATAATTGCTAGGGTATTTAACTGAAAGTGAATGGAGAAAACAAATAGGCAATTCACAGTTTATGTAATTTTAGTTACAATTTAGTACTAAAGTGTATATTTAAAGTATGAATTAATGTATATGATTAAATATGTTACATTTTAGGTTTAATTAAAAATAAATATTAATTGTTTAAGAAAATAAATACCAAATAGACCAGTAAGGAGAGAGTAACTGAAATTAGAAAATATTATATAATATAAAATATAAAAATAATTAGGTAAGAAAATATTAAAAAGAGACCACAAAATAAATTTAAAAGAAAATTACATGAAAATATGTCACATGTTACAAACAAATTAATTATGAAAATAACTTATATATTTTTAAATTAGATGATAATAATCAAAAATAGAAGAGTGTGTCTCTCATATTTTTAAATTAGAAAGATGAAACTAAAAAAGGGAAAAATACCAAAAAAATACATGACTTATTTAATATTTGCTTGAAAAAAAACATGAACTACTTTCATTGCCAGAAAATACTTAAACTATTTTATAGGTGATAAAAAAATATATGAACTATCACGATTTTCCATTTTCTCACATATCATTGTTATGATTTTTAGCGACGTTAACGTCGGTATATTGATTTAAGATCTCCGTTGTTGGTCAACGAAACACCATGAAAACGGAGATGAGATTAATTAGGGTTTCTAGCGGTAATTGAACATATAAGAAGGTAGGGGTGGAGAAGAGAGTGAGGCGAGAAAGAGGAGAAGACGGAACTGTGAGATTCCTTCGGTTTTGCTTTGGGAAGTAAAGATATTTTTGTGACAGATTAATTATTTACACAGACTATTAATAAATAGCTTAAACATAAGAGAAACAAAAAAAACAAAAGATTCAAAGGTGCCACGTGGCAGATGATAGAGCTTCCTTAGAGAGTGTAAGTAAGCCTACTTTATTATATTAGATTTAAAATTAAAAAAAGCTAAAAAAATCTATAATTTGGGATAAGACTAGAGGAATATTAAAATCAATTTTTTTTGTTGGTTGGAAGAGGTCCACATTGACCTTATTAATTAACACTAGATGAGTACCCGCGCACAGCGCGCATTATCTTTTGACGATATGAACAATTACATTTTCACTGTCAATATCAGATCGTGTATTGAATAGCCAAAAACGGAAGCACAAACCATGGTGATCAATATCATGTGACTGAAATTTTGGAGTAGCCACCACACATAATTGAATCTTAGTGTAACAGTATGGAAAAAAACTGTAGACTCATAATCTATTCTACCTCTTCAGAATCAAACACAAAATGACCAGTTTCTTCTTATTCTATAGTAAGATCACATTTAACAACAAACATTCTGGCCCTAGATACATAAAATTACCATAGTGAGAATGAACTTGCAATTCTATGTATGGTTGAGCACATAGAGTTATAGAAAAAAGGTTTGCAGAGAAGAAAAACAACACATAAGAACTTTGATTTTTCTTGTTTATCATCGAATGCGAATGAATATAATCACTTACAAACTATAATTAGAAGAACTAATTAAACATCTTTCTCTATTTATTCATGAATCCTGCTATATAAGGATTTGTTTTTTTCGAACCTGCCACACCATACCAAAGCAAAAAATATATGAATAATTAAAGAAAACAGTAAGCAAAGTATAGCATGCAATTCCCATAATGAAGAAACTAACTTGTAACCTATTTTGAGCAAAAGAAATAAACCATTACTAATGCATTAACATAGTATAGGTAAGCTATAAAAACTAATCTGTTACAACCAATGTAAATTCGTTCATGCGTGGATATAGACTCTTGAGAAGAAGGCACAAGCTGTACCCATCAGCAATTTGGAAAAATAAGCATAATAATCAGTTACAATTAGAAAATTTCTAGATGATGTTAAGATTTTCTTAACATCAGTATAAGACAATTTTATTTCTTTAGGAAGTTCAGTTCTCTGTTATCTTCAGAAGTCTAATCTATATTCTAAAGCCTAGTCTCGTTGGTGATTATTTCAAAAGAGTACTCTCTAAATATGTTTGATCTTCAAGTTATCCTTTCTCTGTAGTTGAATTTTATCTTCCACATCTTCGTTCACTACAAAAAAAAACAGGAGGATGTAAGAGATATTATAAATGAGCAGTTACTACAAAATTTAAAGCAAGAGAAAACGAAAAAGATCGAAGCAGCAGTTACGACGAAAATCAAGCAGGGAAAGACAAAGAGAATCAGTCAAGTAACATAAAAAATTCAAAATGATTGGTTGATTTTAGTCATGTACATGTGCCACTCTCTCCATTGCTGATGTGGCACAAAGATGGAGAGAGTTAGCCAACTTTCATAGTATAGATTTAGCATCAATATGCAATCGCACAACTAAAATCAACAAAATATACGCGATCCAAAACAATGACTCCTCTTTGCTTATAGGTGAAATTATGAAACAAAAGGAGTATAATTCAGGAGACAGTAATAGGTGAAAATTAGGATCACTAATCCATACTTTATGAATGGGAATGCCTACGTTCGGGAGTCTATTAACATTTAGCATCCATATGCCATCACACAACTACTACAAGGATCAACATTAAGAATAACAACTAAAATATACGAGATCCAAATGGTAGAATTCAAAAGTAAATTTGGACTTCACTCATCAGTTCTCACAAGAGTTTTTGTTTTACAAACCATTGAAGACAGAGCTTTACAAAAAACTATTATAACCTCTTTCTCTACTCTACATTGTCCTCTTCAACAAAACAACGACTCCTCTTTTGTGTGTGTTTTCAAATGATCTTATTCCTAGCGTCTTCGAGCTTCTTGAGAATCTCCGCAGGTGTTCTATCCAACTCGTCTGCTATTTTCCTCTGCAAGTCCATTGGAAGTGTCGGGAACTGCTCACAGAGATCTCCATCTATCACGTCCTGTTAAACATAAAAGATGCAAAAAGTGTCAATTCAAAAACAAGGCTTTTTATTTGGAGAGGAGAAAAAGAGCAATGGTTTTTTTGGTTCATACCTTGACCGGAAAATACGCAGATCTGTAAGCCATGTGGTCTCTCCCGCAGAGAGGAGGATACTCCTGCCTCATGTGCATCTCTAGATGAGAGAAGAAATCGACATCATCACGGGATGTGAATGCATGTAATGCCCCTATGCCACCCATCACTGTTCCATACATTATGGATTCCGATCCACCTGGGATCATCGAAGCTTTCTGCAAGCACGTCACAACGTCCCCAACATGGAACTGTACTATCTCGTCCACTTTGTTCGGTGCTCCGTTCAGCTTTCCTTGCTCCCACTTGATCTTCCCGCCTGTCGGGTCTTCTTCTATCTCCTCCGACACATCCTGCGGCAACCTCACAAAATACACATTCCCAAACTTATCTGCCCCTGCCATGGTATCGAAATCCACATGGTGCGATGCTGTCAGCCACCTCGGGACGCAGTCATCTGCAAATATGTATAGCTGATTCTCATCGCGCCTGTACTTGCAGTAATGGAAAGACTGCAAAAACAAAACAAAAAATTGATAGGTCAGATGAGATATTTATTTACCAATAAGAAGCGCACAACAACAATAATAAGTAAACATATAAATAGGATCTAGCACTCACCTCCTGAATGTCACCAACGTATATACGATCACGGTAAGTTTGGATAGAGATAATGGTGTTTGGAAAGAGCTTGTTTTCACATTTCCTAAGCAGTCTCTTTTTCCCCAAATCATACAATCTGAGGACAGGTCCGATCCCTGCCAGCAGTCTTCCTTGGAACTGGCACAGAGCAAGAGGAACACCTTCTACTTGCGTCTTATGAAGAAGCTCAAGAGATTTCCCATCCTCCACAAACCTATAAATATGTATGAACCCAGCCACTAGATTCTTTTTGGGCCAGAACTGCATCCCTTTGACCGTACCAACAGCCAACAAAGTGCCATACTCTTTATCATGGAAATTCACCGTACAGACACTGTATGCAGCTTCGTTGTCCTGAAGTTCCAGGAGGCAAGTTGTCGTAGCTGTCTTAGGATCAAGAACTCTGATGCAAGAAACCCACTTTTCAGAAACTGCTTTTGGATAACCATACTGCTCATCTGAAAGCGGGTCCTCCTTATCTTCATCATCCGCACCATTCTCCATCTGATCTGCATTGCCATTTTCTCCCACTCCACCAGCCTCGAAGCACTCCTTTCTTGCAGCTTCACGCTCTTCTGCGGTGAATGCTCCCTGGTCACTCTCGATAATAACCAACAACTTCCGCTTGGGTTGGACAACAAATTTTCTAGGCGTGTACCTCAGAGGGACCACTGTTTCGTTGAACGTTTCACCAAGACGATCGATCATAAAAATTCTCAGAGCATCTCCAGCGACAGAGACTACACCTTCAGCGCACTGATCAGATGAAAAAGGGGCAGCAAATTCCAAAGTCTCGTAAGAAAGAGGCGTCAAGTGGAAGTGTCCCCGATGAATATAACCAAGCCAAGGTCGGCTAGACAAACACAGCATTGCAGACCGACCTCTCACAGAAATGGAGAATAACTTGGGAGGCTTCAGTCCCAAGAAGCGGGATCGAGAATCCGAAAGCTGACCAGTCACCATATCCACCACCGTTCTGAATAGAACACCATTCTGCAGACCAGAATTAAGGAAGAGATTTGCCGGGTGATCAGCACCATCATCTCCACCAATCGATGCCTGAACTTCGAGGAATAGCAGAGACTCCGGAGCTGAAGAGACACTTTGCACGCTGAGAATCTGCAGACAGTCGTCAGGATCCAAAGATAGAATGCGCACAGTATTATCATAGGATCCCACCGCAAGAAAGCGAGACCTTTGTCTTCCTTCAGGAACAGGCGCAATGTCCAGGCAAGCCACATCACCAGACATCTCATGTTTCTCCACCTCCATCAGCTGACCCGTCATATCTGCCTCAAAGTAGATAAGCTCTCCCCCACTCAATGCAATGACCACTTGAAGCCGATTATACCCAACTTTAACAATTGACCTCTTGCCAGGAGTTCTCCATTCGTTAATACGTCCATCTTCCCTTATGTGGCGGATACCATTGGGATGGACTTGCATGAGAGAATCATCGCCGATCAGGGAGACAGCCAGGGACGGGGTAGTATCAAGAAACCCACTGTCGTTAACTTCTTCAACTGTTTCACCAATCGAAAGAACAAGAGTAGCATTGGTAAAAGAGACAACGATATATGCATCAAACTCATCGCTCACATTCTTTTTCACCGTCCACACAGCACTTGGCTGACCTGGAAGCTGAGAGACAGCCATCTCAGTGATGGCCAAACCAGGTCTCAGTATCCTTAGAGTGGAGCGTGGACCTCTCCCACAAAGTGAAAAGATCTGAGGCGTTTCTTCTTCAAAAAGATTTAGGACTTTCATGTCCATGAGTGGCATCAGACTCTGGACTTGGTCAATGCTAACAAGGTTCTTAAGTCGTCTAGGTTGAAAAAAGACGGGCTGAAAACCATCTTCAATCTCCATCAGATTAGAGGATGAAGACTCTACATCAGGTTCCTCCCCTATGGCCTGAAACTGATACAAACCATGGTTTCCAAATTCCGAAGCAGAGAAAAGGAAACCCAGCTTCAAAACACAAATCGAAGCAGCGACAGGAATGGTGTCGAAATATTTTATCTTCAACTCGGAGACATTATCCCCATTGTGATCCAGAGTAACCTTAAAAACGTCGCCATACTCGGTCTGAATTAAAAAGAAGAACATTGTCTTCTGCTTGTGCACGGCTGCAGAAACAACCAAAACTCCTCGTTCAGCAGGCAAATCAGCTCGTCTAGGTATCAAGGCTCTCACCTCTGGATGACCCTGATTCTTGTAAATAACAAAATTCTCGGCGCAAACCAGAACTCCACTCGGCCCATCAGCTCCTCCAGGAACAGTAACAAGCATATTGGCACCATTGTCAACTGGTTCAGACCACTTTCTAGAGACATGGTTGAGCCCCAAATCGAGCTCATAGAAAGTCAAATGCTTCTGAGCCTCACTAGCGGCTTGGCCAGTAGGATCCTGATCTGCCTCGGAGTAATCAAGCTCAATGGCTGCAAAAATGGGGTTATCGAAGCCACAGTCCACACCGCAGACAGAATAGCAAATAGTATGAGACTTGTGAGCTTCCAAAGGAGAAGAAATGGTTAACCTAGCAGTAGTATCTCTGTTCAAAACATAAACCAGTTTCTGCTTCTCACAAGCTCCAATCATAACAGCTCTTCCTTTGGGATCAACAGCCAAGTACTGGCCAGGCACAATTCTTCTGCAACCCGACTTGCCAAAGGTCTCCTGATGAACTTTATCGAACACATTCTTCTCCTTGTTGTACTCAAGTATCACTATCCTACCCGAATCTGACCCAACCACTAGATAATCCTTCTGCGCACCGGTCAACCTAAACTGAGCTAAGGATCTAATTGCACCGAATACTTCCACAGAGTGTATCGTTTGGATCTTACCGTTCTCGTCTGGGCGGAGAAGATCCAGAATCTTGCCACGCGCTACCGCAATCTCCTGCGTCTTCCCACCGGAGAAGTTCCCGTTGATTGCGCAGGTGATTCCCGTCGCCTGCTGCAGTGTAAGACTGTACAGATACATTCTCTCTCAACCTCGACCAACCCTACAATACAACCACCACCGAACCTGCTAGGGTTTAGTAGAATCCAGGAAACTGTAACAACTTCAGGATGGTTTTGCTTCCGAGTTCAGATGAACTCCTAGACCGTTTACGACTTTGGATTTGGCAAATTATGGTGAAGAAAGGAAACAATAAACCCTAGAGCTCAGCTAATTATGAATTACCGCCATAGCTCCAAGCTCGACGAGGGGAGTGGTGGTTCCTGCTCGGCGGAGGTTCAGCCATGGGCCTTAATTCAGGATGTAACAACATTGGCCCAATATTGGCCCAATATTCTATTATAAGTTGTGATTTAGGATAATTATGTGACCGGTAAAATCATAAAGAACTGCATTAATCGTTTTAACAAGGCACCAAAAAACTAAAAAGTGTATGAACTGAACCAAAATCCAAAACTATAAAAGTCAGACTGCAACAAAAAAAAAAAATTCCAAATGAACAATGATATAGTTTAGCAAGATAACATAATTTTAGAACAAACAATGCATAAATTGTCTTTATGTATAGGAAGATATGAATACGATCTCTTACAATTCATTTTTTTTTTCTTTTAAAACGATCTCTTTTAATTTCTAGAGGGAAATAGAAAGAAGCAAAATAGGTCAAAGAAATCAACAAGGCCAGATCAAACAAGAGGAGTAAGTAGCATATATTAATATTGATAAAACCTATAAGGTTTAGTTAAATCCATTACTCAGCTAGAGTTTAAGAAAGCAATGACAAAAACAACAACAACTCCACTCTTATCAAGTTATCATCCTCCAAGCTTCCTATATAAACAAAACCATTAGGCCTCAGAAAATAAACACAAAACCTAAAACCAAAGCATAAGAGAAAGAACGATGGCCAAAGCTCTTAGCCTAACAATCTTTCTCTTTCTCTTGATAGCTTCCATTGTCCAATCCGCTCGACTTCTCGATGAGTTTCAAACTCAGCCACAACTAGTCCCCGGCACCCAAATCCCCCCGGTACCGGAAGAGGAGGAGGATGATAGTTCACCAGCCGTAACAACAACTCCAACAACAACAACAACACAAAATCCAATACCAATTCCTCTACCAGGACCTGTCACTGGAGGACACGAGCCAATCCTCGAGTTCTTTATGCATGACGTGCTAGGCGGGTCACACCCATCAGCACGTGTGGTTACGGGAATAGTAGCACAAACAGAGGTGAATGGTATACCGTTTTCTAAATCCAGCAACAACATTTTCCCAGTAGATAACGCAGTGCCGCTTGTGAACGCAAACAACATCAACAATTTAATCAACCCAAACACAGCTCCACTCCTCACAGGACTTAGTGGCTCGCAAGCCAACACCGTCATCCAAAACAGTAACGGTAACTCCCAAGGAGCACTTAGCTCCAACAACCTTCCCTTTGTAACCACGGGTCAGCTCCCTCCAGCAGCTGCCCTCCAACAGCTCATGTTTGGCACTATTACCGTGGTTGACGATGAGCTCACTGAGGGCCATGAACTAGGCTCTGCAATCATTGGCAGAGCTCAAGGGTTTTACCTGGCTACCTCTTTGGACGGAACTAGCCAGACACTTTCCTTAACCGTGTTGCTCCACGAAGAGCATGATCATCATGACACCCTTGATGATGCCATCAGCTTCTTCGGGGTTCACCGAACTGCTTCTCATGCCTCGCATATTGCTGTTGTGGGTGGGACTGGAAGATTCGAGCATGCTAAAGGGTACGCTGTCGTGGAGACTCTGCACAACCAGGAAGACCAACATGTCACTGATGGTCATGATACCATTCTACATTTCAGCGTCTATCTTACATATTACAAAGCTTGAAGAGTAATGGCATTTGTTGTAAAAATATCTCTGTTTTATTTGTATGTTCTTGTTTACTAGTTTCATGTGTGGCTTTTATTGTGTTGTGCACGCTTAATGTATAAAAAATGGTTGAATGAGAATCTTTAATATGTCTTTTTACATGCAAAACTCTTTAGTTTTTTTTTGGTAAATACTTAAATTTGTGCATTAATTCTTAAAAATAGTTGTCTGTCTCTAAACACACAAAACGCTTGTGTAAACACTATTATCTTCTGACTTAAATCCCAAAATCAAGAGCTCAAGTTAGATGATCAAATTTAGTTAAGAGTTTTGGATGTCGTTAACAAATCCACATATAGCCTTGTTGATGAAATTTGGAGCATGACTTCTTAGATATTTTTGAGGTTAATTACAAATGTGTTGAAAACATTGCCATTCCTTCGTTATTGTTGGTAATCGTAAGATCATTTGCACCGTCGATTATCACACAGTTGTTCATTCAATAAAAAGAAATAAATCTATACTATGAAAGTTGGTCAACTCTCTCCAAACTTCTGCCACATCAGCAATAGAGAGAGTGCCACAGTCCATGACTAAAATCAACAAATCATTTTGAATTATTTATGTTACTTGACTGATTATCTTCGTTTTCCCTTGATTGATTTCATAGTAACTGCTACTTTGACCCTTTTCGTCTTCCCTTACTTTGATTTTTGTAGTAACTGATCTTTTATAATATCTCTCACATCCTGTTGTTTTTTTTTGTAATGAACTAATAGGATGTGGAAGATGAAGGTCTGAAGATCAAGAATATTCAGAGAGTACTCCTTTGAAGTAATCACCAACGAGACTTGGCTTTAGAATATAGATTAGAATGCTGAAGATAACAGAGGACTGAACTTCCTAAAGAAAGAAAATTATCTTATAATGATGTTAAGACAATCTTAACATCATCTAGAAATTATCTAATTGGAAATGATAGTATGCTTATTGTTCCAAATAGCTGACGGGTACAGCTTGTGGCTTTTTAGGCTTCTCAATAATCTATATCTATGCATGAACAAATTTATATTGGTTGTAACTGGTTATTTTTTGTAGGTTACCTATACTATGTTAATGCATTATTAATGGTTTATTTCTTTTGCTTAAAATAGATTACAAGTTAGTTTCTTCATTATGGGAATTGCATGCTATGTTTTGCTTACTATTTTCTTTAATTATTCATATATTTCTTGCTTTGGGACGGTGTAGCAGGTTCGAAAAAAAAAAACAAATCCTTATATGGCAGGAGTCGTGAATATATAGAGAAAAATGTTTAATTAGTTCTTCTAATAATAGTTTGTAAGTGATTATATCATTCTCATTCGATAACAAACAAGAAAAATTAAAATTCTCTCTTAAGTTTACATTGTTGTGTTGTTTTCCTTCTCTGTAAACCTCTTTTATATCACTCTATCTGCTAAACTATACACATGATTGCAAGTTCATTCTCAATATGGTGAACCTTAAGGATTTTATCTTCGAGTGGTGTTGTTTCTAAATTTTTATTTTATGTATCTAGGACTGGTATGTGTGTTATTAAATGTAATATTACTATAGAATAGAAGAAACTGGTCATTTTGTGTTTAATTCTTAAGAGGTATAATAGATTAAGAGATTTGAGAATTGGCCAAATTTTCTACAGTTTTTTCCTTACTGCTACAATGTCAGAGAAAAAGAAGATTCAATCATGTGTGGTGTCTACTCCAAATTTTCAGTCACATGATATTGATCACCATGGTTTGTACTTTCGTTTTTGACTACTCAATACACGATCTGATATTGATAATGAAAATGTAATTATTCATATCGCCAAAAGATAACCCGCGCAGTATGCGAGTACTCATCTAGTAATAATAAAAGAAAAGAGAAAGTGAGAAAAATAAAAAAAGAGGTGAGAAAGAATTCTTAATTGAGGATCTATAGAACCGTTTCTCGACAGATTGTCACATAGCTAATAGTTGATTTTTCTGATTTAATCTTTAAATAAATAATTATATTACATTAAAATTATTAAAATAATATATATTGAACAACTTATCTCATTTTTAACGTCGGACAGCATGTCCAACAAACGTTTCTATATGATATGTTTTTATTAAAAAAATAATAAAATGAAGAGAGAGAAGAGGAAAAGAGAAGATACTTTTTTCTGTTGAACAACGGGAGAAACGTTTCTAAGACAAAAAATGACAAGCGTTACTAATTTATTGGTGAATTAATTGGAAGAAAAACAAAAATTTTAAACAAACATCAACGTTTCTCGCCGCTGGAAAAGCTCTAAAAATCTATAATGATATATATTATTTTAATAAGTTATTATCTTAAAATTTATAATAAATCATATACGAATATTGTAACAGAATACAAATAGACGTGTCAAAACTCCATTTCCTTAACGAGTATTCAATTTGGGTTTTGTAAGCCTATACATCATATCAATTAACGCAAGAGTTATCCTTTTAAGAAGTTTTCATTTACAAATATGTGGTGGATTAATTACTTACCAAAAAAATAAAACAAATTTCAAAGGAGTTTTAGTCTTTTAGACATGTGGCTTTTGGGCTAGCAAGTAACACGTGTTATAGTCTTCTGATTTGAGTTTCAGTTTCCTTATTCGTGTCATGTTTAGTGACAGTTTTCTTATGTTAAGTTTCTGTAACTTTGACCCCCCCAAAAAAAAATTGTGCACAAGGTAACATTGTCCAAGTGAGGGGTTGATCAGGCGTTCTAACAAGTTTTGACGCCAGGTGTATTCGGAGATTAATTGGAAATTACTCAAGACGTTTTTGAGTTTTTTCTTTGTGTTAATGAAAACTACTTGAGACCTTTTCAATTTCTATTCAAAAACAGAAGGAAAAAAATATTCGATTGGGTTTCTCACCTAACTCTGAACTTATGGTGGTTTTGGTCACGTAGATGCCTAAACTTGCAAGCATATTGGGATGGGAACCATGATGATAATTATTTTCCAAGTGTTATAGACTTTTAAGGTGACCAAGAGGTCCAAGACCATCAAGAAATAGTTTATGTGACTATATATATATACACACACACATGATACATTCAATTAAATCGCCACACGATCTATCGATGTATGAGCGTCAGTTTTATTATATTTAATAATTATACAAAGGCAATATTATATGGACCACGTACGTATAACGTACCAAAAGGAGTGTCATCACTCCATTTTTTTTGCTGTCTTTCTTGTTGGACCGATGCGAAGAGAGGAAAAAACGATTTAATTTTACACATAAACATGCATGCGTCAGGGATAAATCGTTTTCATGAGATTCATATATAAACTATAAGGTTTTTTTGAAATCTAACGATTGAACATCGCGATCAGTCGTCGGATTCTTTAGATGAATCCGAGATAATCTTCTGGATCATCTGGTTTGTCTCTTCCTCCGACATTTGCTCTTGTTTGCTTTGCCTCTCTTCATACGCCTTGAAGAACTCCTTGTTCTCTTTCTCCAGCTCCTTCCACACTGTAATTTTTTTTGGTATCCAATTAATTATGATAACAAAAATGAAAACAGATCTAGAGTTCGATTAGTACATAAAATTTATCCTATTATGTAACAAGGAAGATTTAGATTTTTTTTAAAGAAAAAAAAAAGTATTATAGCCTCCGTGTATTCAAAGCAGTGCACATGATCGTTAGATCATGCATGAACACTTATATGAATAGAAAAAAAATCCAAGATCCATCGATCACGGAAGATCATGTGTAGGTACCTACATGTCGCAAGATCAAATTCCTAATTATGGTATAATAATACAATGATATGTCCACAGTTTATAATCCTGTTAGAGAGTACATAGGTGTATCATCTGTGTACATAAGGATTATAGAAAGATAAATATAAAAAAGTGGAGAGAGAAAGGAAAACCCGTAGAGGTGATGACAGGAGTGATGTTTGCATGCTTAGAGAGAGCTTCCACACATTCTTCTTTGCTCATATGGAAGATCAAACATTTCTCTATCATGTGCTGCACCTATACATATATACATACACACATCCAAAACAAATTGAGGTATACACATACGTTATAGAGACAAATATATATAATCACTCATCGAAACAAGGGAGTAGTACTACTACAAAAGGTTCTTGAATCACATATAATATTACCATGTGAATGTAAGAAGCAGAAGAAGAATTAGCCATTGTTAATGGAAACCCTAGCTAGAATTAACACCAAAACTCAAAAGAGCCTTCTCTAAAAGCCACTTGTGGAGATAAAGACAGCCATATATAGAAGAAGATCACGCAAAAAGGATGAAGAAGGAGACAAAAGGAGTGAATAGTTGAAAGATGATGTGCATGCATGGGGCCAGAAGCCCCACGTGGGAGATTGATCTTAATTGGCTGAGAAAGGATTAGAGGAGATTTGTAAAATCACTCTTTCTCTCTTCTCCCTTCGTTTTTTTCATTTCCATCCCACGCATCATCCACGTGATCCATGGCCCCCCTCTCTCTACATTTTCTGCAAAAAAACACTTAGTCGTGTTTTTAATTTCCATAATCTTCTAGAAATATATACGTTTCTGGTGTTAATAATTAATTTTATATAAGAAAATGAGCTTTAGAACTTCTCCGGCGGACGTACCTATATGAAACGTTTTTATTAAAAAAATAATAAAATGAAGAGAGAAGAAGAAAAGTGGAGATGCGTTTCCCTGTTGAGTAATGGGAGAAACGATTCTGAGACAACAAACTACATGTGTCACTAATTTGTTAATGAATTTATTTTAAAAAAGTTTATAAAAAATCTTTAATAATTATTTTTTAGCAATCATCAACGTTTTTCACCGCTGGAGAAAGTCTTAGCATGATTACATGAAAATAAGTAATTAAAGAATACGAAATCATAAAGGAGCTAGTGCAAAATAAACAAATGACGTTTCGAGAGCAATTGTAAATTTGTAATTAACCGACTTCTTCCTAGAATGTATTGTGGAATATAAAACTTTAAAATGTTTAAGGTTTTCATCAAGAACAAAGAAAAATAAAAATAACTGTTGTAAGATATCAATTATTGGTACATATAAGCGGAAAACATCACATATAAGTTATAACATCAACAAAAACATTACATCAGGCGTTAGCTACAATACACTATGATTAACTTAAGTTGCTCTTTGGTAATTCGATCATTTTTCTTTTGGAATTTGATTACTTTTTAATAACACCAACAAAGTTGTTATGATTTGAAGCAAGAAAGATTCGATTTGAGTATGCGAATCACTCTCTCTCAACCTGGATCAAAATCTAAACGAATAACGAACAAAGAACACAAGACGCGAGTTTGTTAACCCAGTTCAGCAATTCACTATCAGAGCAAGATGAACACAGCAAAAACTTGAGCTTACAACAATGGTGTTTTCTCTCTCTAAGTCTCTCTTTCTTGAAACAAACTCAGGAAGATACAAGAATGAAGAAGCTTAGAAAAATAATAAACACAACGTTTCGATATAACAGCAAACCCTCCACTGCAGTTAGAAGTTTTGCGTTTTGGCTCATTCTTTCTGTTTTAGTCACATGCCTCCAAAACCGGAGATAACCACCCAATCCAACCCTTCTTGATTTCGGTTAAGACAAACCAAGACCAAACCTGGAATTGAATCAGAAACCTTCAACACTCCACCTTGATTCGATTTCTCTCTTGCTCAGTGAAATTTGCACTTACTTGGATTTAACCTTCGGCCGAGACGATATTACATCTCACCTGAGCAACTTTAGAAAATCTAAAGCTACCTTGAACTTCTGCACAGGAATGCCTTTTGTAAGCATGTCCGCAGGATTCACTGAAGTGTGAATCTTCTGAACAACAACCTCTCCAGATTCAATGACGTCCCTGATGAAGTTGTACTTTATCGCAATATGCTTGGTC
Organism: Camelina sativa; assembly: GCF_000633955.1. Lineage (NCBI taxonomy): Eukaryota > Viridiplantae > Streptophyta > Magnoliopsida > Brassicales > Brassicaceae > Camelina > Camelina sativa. The sequence goes on from NC_025693.1 coordinate 25,073,649, forward strand.
CTCTCGTGAAAAGTAGTATTCTACGACAAACATATCGCAGACTGTGAATCACTCCAAACTGTGACATTCTCTTGGCTATAACTCATATCTTTAAGCAATCCTCTAAGCTACAGAGCTTCTTTCACAGCCTCTGTTAATGCCATATACTCAGCTTCAGTTGTTGAAAATGCAACAACAGGCTGCAAACATGACTTCCAACTTACAGTATTTCCTCCAACTGTAAACACGTAACCACTGGTCGACCTTCTTCTAACAAGGTCTGCTGCGTAATCTGAATCACTGAAACCTTCTATCTTTAGACCATTTCCTTTAGTAAATGTCAAATTCAAATCACTAGCTCCTCTTAGATATCTCAGTAACCACTTCACAGCCTCCCAGTGCACATAACCAGGTTTACTCATAAACCTACTCACCAAACCAACAACATGCGCTATATCAGGTCTAGTGCCTACCATTGCATACATTACATTTCCAACCGCACTAGCATATGGAGTTTTATCAAGATTGACACACTCACTTTCATTCTTAACAGCTTTCAATTTGAGATGTGTCCCAATCGGAGTCTCCACAACATGAGCTTTACTCATATTAAACATTTCTAACACCTTCTCCAAATAACCAGACTGAGATAAAGTCAGAGTGCCTTCTTTCCTGTTTCGAGCAATATCAATCCCCAGAATTCTACTTGTTGCACCCATATCCTTCATCTCAAACTCCCTACTTAAACCTTCCTTGAGTTTATTTATCTCAGTTATACTCTTAGCAGCAAGCAACATGTCGTCCACATATAACAACAAGTAGACAAGTTCTTCAGGACATACCTCTTTAACATAGACACACTGATCATGTTCACTCCTGTTGAACTCTTGCTTGATCATAAAGGCATTAAACTTTTTTTTCGACTGTCGAGGTGCCTGCTTAAGTCCGTATAACGATTTCTTCAACAAACAGGTCTTTACCTGGATTCTCCTCATAACCCTCAGGTTGTTCCATATACAACGGTTTATCAGGCTCTCCATGAAGGAAAGCCATTTTAACGTCCATCTGTTCGAGCTCAAGGTCGTCTTTAACAACCAATGACATTAGGGTTCTGATGGATATGTGTTTCACCACTGGTGCAAACACTTCCTGATAGTCTATTCCTTCTTTTTGTGTAAAGCCTCTTGCTACTAAGCTAGCTTTATATCTCTCAGGTTCTACACCAGGAATGCCAGGCTTCTTCTTGTAAAGCCATCTACAATCAATAACCTTTTCATTTTCAGGTCTATCCACAACTTCCCAAGTCCCATTTTTCTTCAAGGAACTCATCTCATTAGACATTCCAGCATCCCACTCCTTACTGAACTTATCTGTGATAGCCTCATGATAACATTGAGGATCTTCACAAACCACCTCTTCTGCAGTCATTAATGCAAAAGCAAACTGTGAATAATCTGAGAACTTGGCAGGAGCTTTAATCTCTCTTCGTACTCTGTATCTTGCCAACTGATAATGCTTTAAGCTTGCAACAGATGCAGGTGCTTCTTCCTCAGGCTCGAAGTACTCTGTTTCTGAGTCACTCACTTCATCTATATTAGCTCCACCTGAATTTGAACTTTCTCCTCATTCCAACCCTAGTTTACCAAACTCAAGTAACACCTTATCACCTTTAACCTCAGTTGACTTATCATCTTGGACTTTACCTGCTAACTCCTTGTACATCAATTCTTCGTGAAATAGTACATTCCAACTGACCACACATTTCTTCTCCTCAAGTAACCAAACTTTATAACCCTTTGTACCCTGAGGATAACCTAGAAATATTCCTTTTAAAGCTCTCGGTTTCAGCTTCCCTTGATCTTGATGCACATAAGCGACTGACCCAAACCTCCTAAGATGCTTGTAACCAGGTTTCCTATTCAACCACAATTCCTCAGGTACATTGTGATCTACTGCTGATGCTGGTGATCGGGTGATAAGATATACAGCAGTAGATGCTGCTTCAGCCCAAAAAATCTCTTCTAGACCAGATTCATTCAGCAAACATCTAACATTTTCCATGAGGGTCCTGTTCATTCTTTCAGCTACTCCATTCTGTTCTGGGGTGTAAGTGCAAGTCCTATGCCTTTCAATACCGTTCTTCTTACAAAACTCATCAAACTTAGAGTTGCAGAACTCTAAACCATTATCTGTTCTAAGAACTTTCACCTTCTTCCCAACTTGATTCTTGACTAGCTCCTTCCACTCACAAAACCGATCAAAGGTCTCATCCTTAGTCTTAAGAAACATAAGCCATACCTTTCTGGTTTTATCATCTATAATCGACAAGAAGTATTGTTTTCCAGAAAGTGATGGAGTGACATTTGGTGAACCCCATAGATCTGCGTGAACATATCCCAACATATCTTATGTAGTGTGTTTTCCAACATTAAAACTTAGCTTCTTTGATTTCCCCATAACACAATGTTCACAAAATGCCAAATCCTTGATATCCTTCTTCTGTAGTAACCCTTTACCAGTCAATCTCTTCATGTTGCTGAGGCTCATATGACCAAGCCTACTGTGCCACAACACTGTACTGTCTGTCCTGCCTTCTGCATTGCAGTTCTCACTGATAACTGTTTCTCATTCAAGAATGTATAAACCATTACAATTTACCAGACAAAGCCGTTGTGTTATTCTTATAGTATCTCACCTTTCCATCTCCACCTTCATGCTTGTATCCTAGCTTGTCAAGAGTACCAGTAGAGATGGGATTTCTTCTTAGATTCAGAACATATTTAACATTGTTCATGACTTTGATTGAGCCACCATGTGAGTTAATGCGAATAGAACCATGACCCTGTGACTCCACTGAATGATTATCACCAAGCAATATAGTTGTTCCACCATTCTCATCAAAGCTAATGAACCAATCTCTTCTAGATGTCATATGAGACGTGCATCCAGAATCAAGAATCCACAAATCCTTAATCAGCTGATTGTTAACACTCAAAGTTTCTGAGAAAACCAACTTCTCCGTAATCACTCCTGCTTCATTTTGACCTTCATTCTCCATTTTTCTTTTCCTAGCATAACAATCCTTCTTCACGTGTCCAGCCTTCTTACAGAACCAACAGGTGACCTTCGATCTTAAACTTGATCGACTTCTACTCTTACCCGCTGAACCATTCTGCTGACTTCTCTGCTGAGGTCTCCCTCTTTCGGTGGTATACAGTGCAGCATATGTAGATCTTATTGACTCCTTTGACTCCGCCAGATCTTGTTCCAGAGATTTAGCCGATGATACAACATCTTGGACTGACAGACTCTTGTTGTCGTACTTGAGTGTGTGCTTAAGCTGACCGTAGCTTGCTGGCAAAGAATTCAACAACAATATGGCCTGTACTTCCTCTAAAACCTGTATCTCCAAGCTCCCAAGTTCAGCAACAATCTTTAAGAAATCATCAACGTTTTGATCTATCGTCTGAGCATCAACCTTTCTAAACGAATAGAAGTTCAACTGTACATAGATTCGATTTGGTAAAGAAGTTTCCATATACAGTTTATTCAACAACGCCCACATCTCAGCTGTCGTCTCACAATGATTAATCTTTCTAAGTACCTTGTCACCAACATGATTAATGATAATAGTCAAGGCTTGCTGAGATTGATCGATCTTGACTGGATCTGGTACCTCCTTGGTCTATGACAATGATGAATCTGATGATTCCTCTGGAGAAACCTTCTTCTCTTCATCCTTTGTTACCGGAACAATCTTCGTCAAGAGGGAAATCGGTGAGGATACCTTTTAAACCAAGAACCCCAAGCTGTGTTAATACTCTGATCTTCCATAGCGAGAAATCGCTATCTCCATTGAACACCTTGATCTCAACTCTCGCAGTCGTTGCCATCGATCGATTGAGATTGACGAGCAAACCAAGCTTTGATACCAATTTGTTACGATTTGAAGCAAGAAAGATTCGATTTGAGTATGTGAATCTCACGAATCACTTTCTCTCAACCTGGATCAAAATCTAAACGAATAATGAACAAAGAACACAAGACGCAAGTTTGTTAACCCGGTTCAGCAAGATCGATGTGATCAAGCCTACATCCGGAGCCGAATCAATCCAGCAAATTCACTATTCACTATCAGAGCAAGATGAACACAGCTCAAACTTGAGCTTACAACAATGGTGTTTTCTCTCTCTGAGTCTCTCTCTCGAAACAAACTCATGAAGATACAAGAATGAAGAAGCTTAGAGAAATAAGAAACGCAACATTTCGATATAACAGCAAATCCTCCACTGCAGTTAGAAATTTTGCGTTTTGACTCCATTTTTCTGGTTTAGTCACATGCCTCCAAAACCGGAGATAACCACCCAATCCAATCCTTCTTGATTTCGGTTAAGACAAACCAAGACCAAACCTGAAATTGAATCAGAAACCTTCAACACAAGTTGTCAATCTTTCATAATTACTATTCAAAAGTTTAATCATTTAAATAATTGACTCCTAAAAATATTATCACCATGACATGTGTAGTAAACGTTACAGAAAAAAGAAAAAGAAAAAAAAAAGAAAGAAAAAGAGCAAATGCGATCATTAAGTTTTTTGGGTTGGGTAAGAAGGGGACGCGGGAGATTAAAGTTTTTGATTCTAAACCAATGGGAAGATGCCACGTCACGCATAACAATCTACAATAAGATCAAATAATCGCAAATGGTAGAACCAGCAGAGTGACGTGGCGTAAATGGACATGAGAGAGAGAGAGAGAGAGAGAGAGAGAGAGAGAGAGAGAGAGAGAGAGAGAGAGAATCTACAAAGGTTACGTAAAGAACTGAGAGACAAACACATTGAGGAGGAGGGGTGTTTTGTCGAAATCAAAGGTTTCTGAAGCACAAGGATCCGTCAAATTCAGACATTTAATAAAACTATACATATTCCTCATCAATGTGGACCTAGCTAGCTCTCTCAATTTGAGTCCTGAAACAGCAACTATTCCCTCGAATCAAATTAAAACCCTATTCATGACCACTTTCTCTCTCATTCCCCTCTCCTCGTCAACAAGATTACAAGCAAAGACGCCTATTCTTTCTCATCCACTTATTCATATACCCTAAGATACCTTCCTTATCCAACCTCTTAAGATCACGTTATCATTTAGATCCGTAGTTACGAGTGTATTTAACTTCTAACGATTTTGAAAATGTTTTGCGTGTTACAAGAAAATAGTTGATGTATTATAACGTATACACAACCGTGTCAAATAGGCCAGTAGTGGTGTTACGTTCATTCTGGATCCAAAAAAAATGTACATAAAATAGAAGTTAAGCGTCTAGTTCGGTCCCAAACTCTCGGACAAACCAAAAATATGATTAAAACAAGAGAAATAAGTAGTAGTTCACAAAGAAAAAGTGAAAAAACTGGATAGCTCAATCGGTGTATATATCAATCATCTAGACATTAAGTCCGGTCCGACTTTGAACACTAGTGATGCATAGAAAAGAACTAACTAATGTATATCGGATTTCACTTTTTTTTTTGTTTTTTCAATAGAGCTTTTACTTCTAAATTAATTAGGGCATCCACTAAAATATGAACTTTCTGTGTTTGTAACTTTTCTATACCAAATAATTAAAGCAAATCATAACCATGTTATTGTTAACTTCTTTCCGTGTTTATGCTTGGCATCTTTATCTCCATGTTATTGTTTCTTTGTTAAATCTGGTTAATATCAAGCTACTATCATAGTTCACCAAAGAGAGCTAAATCTGATTATTCCACGTTTTGGATCACATTTTGTCCAAATTGATAAGCCATCAAGAATAATTGATCCCACTACCCATTTTGAATCTCTATCGTTCGATTGTTCTCAAGAGAATGTACGTAATTTTGGTGGGGTTTCTGATTAAAACTATTTAAGAACTACGAAATATCACTGGAGGACGAGACAGCCGAAAGACGCGACAGTGCAAAAAGAGACAAAGGTGGTGCAGTAGACTCATATTATTATTGCCTTAACTCAAAAAACTTTCAAACCAAAAAGCTCTTCAAAAAGCAAAACCCAAATTTTGTCACAGGGACAAGTGGAGATTCTATTGACCACACCCATCCACTTGATTTTTTTCCTTTTCTCTAAAGCCAAAATTGCTCGATTTATATTCTTTAAAGTCGAGGGGTTAAAGTGTACGATGTGATTGAATTCTGTTGTCCAATGAGATCTTGCCGTGTCAGCATAACGGAATATGTTTGTTGTATCTTTTCCTTTGAGCCAAAACCAAGTGATCAGAGACGTCCTAATGATATTATAGGGGGCATCTAGCTATTGTATTATGAAATTTTAGCTTTTAAGGTGTCTTGTTGTTCTTTGTTTTGTTTGTCTAATAAATTTGTGCTACTACAACTTGGTTGGCCTAATTATATATAGATCACGACTGGAGAAGAAAGATGCGGTACGCTTATTAACCCAATTAATGACATTTTTGGTTTGAATAAGCATGTACTATGTACAACGCTCAAGCTTGGTTAAAAGTACCAAATAAACAAAATTTCACCATGTGTACTATACACAAAAAAGTTGTTCAAGCTACGAATCAAAACCTACAACTTTATCCGGGTCCACTCATATAGTGGATCCAAACTTTAGGCTACAATTCGATGTTTGGATATTTTAGGAAACCCTTATACTATTTTGAATATCTCATTATCTTGGTTGCGTCAACTTAGGATTCCTTATTCATCTAACCTATAAGATCTACTGCAAGATTTGCGAGACACTCTGAAAAAGAGTAACTTTCAACTAATTACCGATCGTATCATGTCATATATGTCTACGTTGGGTATAATTAACACTCCATCTATCGGCTTTNAAAAAAAAAAAAAAAAAAAAAAAAACACTCTATCTATCGAACATATATCGGTCTCTGAAGAGTAAGAAAATTTCATGAAGTTCCAAAGACAAATTTTGTTATTTCGTTCACATTGTGCCAAGTCAAGATAGACTCCCCGATGCAAAATTATTGCGACGTTCATATTTGTTTTACAAGAGGATCTAAACATTTTTTATTTGATAGAAAGTCAAATGAAAGAAAAAAAAAAAAACACTATTAGATACAGTGAATAATAATGCATCTTAATGACCATGGACAAAATATTTGGATGTTTCAACACTTCCTAAATTCAACGGAATTATAAGTATTCACACGTTGTTCTTTAACGATGAGATTATCTTTCAAGTTATATATTTTGCCATGTGTATATCTTCCAAATTTTAGTGCTTATAAGAATGGCATACATACACGGTTGGTTAACATATACTTTTGTGTTGCATTCGATTTTTCAAACAATCAAATAGATGTATAGTAGTTGCCTAAAAACTAAACCATTATTTCTTAACTCATATGAATAAGGCGTCGTCGTCATCGTCATCATCATCATCATCATCATCATCATCATCATCATATGAATAAAACGTCGTCGTCATCATAACAATCCCTTTGATTGCTAAATAATTTTACGCTCCTTAATGTTATTTCCCCTATTCTTTCCCCTAAAAATATTAAAACATGGGCTTTTACCTAATAGTCATAGGCCTGCGGGGAAGCCCAATGACTTAGTTTGATTTTAGATTCAGAATTTTTTCTTTTCGGCATCATAATTCATAATGACTTTAATTTTGAAATAATTAAATCGACCAAAATAAACAGATTACTATACAAAAACAAATCAGATTGTACAGAGAGAAGATAACGTATATAAAGATGAGGTTAAGATTTATCCAAAAAGCTTCGATTTTTATTTTGGTTTCTTCATCAAAGCCATGGTGGTTGTCACTCACATTCCAACTTCCTTCCACCAAATCTCTCCTTCCTTCTTCCATCTCCGTCTTCGCAACCACCCCTCCTCGTCCCTTCCCAAACGCGGTGGCGGCGGAGGAGGAGGAGGTGGTTTCGCTTTGTCAATCCGAGCTTACATAGAGAAACCAAACTCATTCTCCACTTTCGCTAACAGAGTCATCGGTTCGCTTCCGGTTGTTGGACTCCTCGCTCGGATTCTCAGCGATGAAGGTGGCGTCGGAAGAGATTTAGTCGATTTCGCTGAGTTTAGGAAACGAGTTGGGAATAAATGTACTCCTGATGATTCTAGAGCTTTCTACGAGTTCCAACAACGAAGAGGCAAAGTAAATTTCTGTTTTTTTTCTTAAAGAGATTGAGCTTAGGATTGTTGTTGTGTACATAAGAGTTTCATTGCCTTTTGTTTGGGTTTAAGTGGCTTGTTGTTTTGTTTGGTGTTAGGCAGGGGAGCCTTTGTATGTGCTTCTGTGTTGTTGGGTTGCTGCAGTAGGTGCAGGTCTTTTGAAATCTGAAGAGATTCTTGAAGGTGTTACTAGAGTTAGCATTTCCAATGATCTCGAGTTTGAAGAACAGAACTTTATTGCTTTGATGACTGAAGCAAGACAGGTTTGTTCTGTTTCTTGTATCTGCTATTACTCTTCTCCAATTGGGTTTTTACTTAAGAGTTGAATCTTGAGAGCAAACTTAGTGAGTTTGATACTTTCCATATAGAAAGGTTGATACTTTGTTGGTTTATATGCAGAGAAGAGCAAAGTTGAACATTGATGCGCCGATTATACCGATGGAACTAAGAGTTGAAAAAGCTCTTGAAGGTATTTATGCTTGTTGCTTCCGTAGAGGACTTATCGAAGAGGAAGATGAGAAGCTACTTCAAGTGATGCTAGTTTCTGTTTTTCCTTCGGTTGACAAGTCTGAGATAGAGAGAATCATTAAAGAGAAAGCCACAAGGGTTGCGGAAGGAGGAGAAGAAGATAATGTCATGGCGAAACGGTTGCCCAAAGAAGCTATTCAAATGCAGATGAAGGATCTTGAGTTCCTTCAACAACAAAACATAGATTCTTAACAATAGAGGTTGAGATGACCCGACCAAACATGTTTTTTTTCTTTCCAGTGCGAATTATTAAAAAAAATTGCAATAACTTTTTAAGTATATTCATGTGTTGATTCTATGTTCATAAATCAAATAGTCCAGTCTCAACAAAATATGCTCAAGAAAGTCCTTTGATGCTTGGATGGGACATAATCTAAGAAGGCAGTACTATATAGGGTTCAAATGATATTGAAAAAACCTAGTGGAAGTGAATCAATCTCACCATCGTGAGCTGCAACTTTAGATGGAGGAAGGCCAATTGGATATGGATCGGACTTCTCCTCTTCCTTGAAGCTCTATAGGCAGGCAAAGCCATGAACAAATAGTTGTTACTGTATAGGCTTCGGATGTGGTTGTTTTCCATGAATATTATCATATATTTGTTGTCATATGCTAAGCTGTAAATCAGCTCCAATAAATTGAAACTACAGTTGAAATACTAATTTATAACTTGTAAGTATATAAGAAAGGATGGGTTTTAAGCGAAAATTAATATACTCCAGGTTAATATCAACAGATTTTTTTTTTTTTTTTGAAGATGTATGAAAACTTCGAACAAAGAAAGCTTCTAAACATTCAAACATTCGAACATTATAAATGATTTTATTTTATTCAATAATTTTTAATGATTACATGTATTTCATAAGATATAATGATAACAACAATTTTTTTTTTTTTTAAGGACCATCTTCCCATTTGAAACAATATGGATTATCTTTGGGATCACGAGGAACGCGACAAACAGGGTTTTCAACGCTTCTCCCCACATCCCAAATACATTCTTTGCAAACTGGAGGATCTCCAAATTCTTTATCATCTCTCGATGTTTTAAATATAGTGAAATAGTGAGAACCACCTTTATACCACGTAAAATGACAATGATACTTCGTAGTTTTCCAAAGGTTAACATGAAATCTAAAACTCCACGAACCATTCCAAGGAATATGGATCATCCCAAAATCATCGCTACTAGACTTGCAATGAACATTCAAAATTTGTTTGTTGCTTATTTTATTACGGATTATAACATGCTTTTCGGCTAGAGGTAAAAAGCCATCGCCGCCCGAAGATGGGGTTTCCGCTGAAGCATTTGATAAATCTAAAGCTGAAACAAAAAGAATAAGAGTAGAAGACATCATAAACAACAATATAAGATGAGGTTTATCAGTGAAAGCCATTGTTAGGTAAATTATATAGGATTGGTTAGATACAACTTATAAGCTCCCTATTTATAGATGTAACAAAATTTAAGCATTAATGGTAACGTTGAATGCATGTATTTAGTCTATGATAATATTATATATATATATATATATATATATATATATTTTCCTGTCAAGTCTGTGTTAGTATTCAAATATGTAAATATATGTATAATTTTTTATTGTTTTCCTTTGGGATTATAAATTAATTTTAAAACAAGAATGCTTATTTTTTTGGAAATATACTTACATAGCATTTAAAAATATTTGGAAACAAATTGATCTTTTTGAATGTAAAAAGAATATTTTTGATAGTAACTTTGACTTTGTAAATTTATCATTATCAATATTTTATAGGTTTAAAAAAACTTATTTTGCAACCAATAAGGAAATATCTTGATGTCACTCTGACCGATTTACTCATTCTTATACTATTTTAGTATCTAAACAAAGAAAGTTTGACTAAACCTAATTATCTAACGTATATATCTAACTAGTATTTTTGCAGCAACTTTTGACAAAAATTCATTTTCGAAACAATTAGCATTCAATGCATTAATATTTATATTAATTACCAAAAATTTCAAAATTAATTATAGGTAAGTTTTTTAAAAATAAGAAAATCTTTCTATCTCATTCAAACATAAATATATGATTCTCTTCATTTTTATTTAAATTTATATTTAAATTATCATGAATTATTCTATAATACATTTAGTTAATAAAAATTGTGATTTTTTTCCTGCATATGATGTAATACAAAAAAATTTTTCCTTACCAAAAAATGTAATACAAAATTTTTAAAATAGACATATATTACTCAATAGATGAATAAAAAAATACAGGTACAATATCCCACATCGCCTAAAAAAATTGGGCAGTGGTTCAAAGTCATACTATAAAATAGACCGAAATAATTCATAATACAAATGAGTAGAAAACTTGATTTATCAGGCATTCAAACTTTAAAATCTTTTATTTAGTTTATTCCGGTTCTTTATTTTAAAGATTTTTAAAAAGTTAAATATAATAAATATTTAAAACTTTAAAATTTTAAATATAATAAATATTATACTGCGTATGCACAATAAATATTAAATATTAAGATGATATAGTGCGAGTTAAAATATCTCGGGACGGGTTTTACCGATATTTATATAAATTAAAAATATCATTAATCTAGTGTTATACGGGTAAAACATTATTTCATTATTTGTTAACACTGTTGGTGTCGGAGAATAGACATATCTAATTAAATTGATTAAATAAATATTATGTAAAAAAAAATTATATTGCGGTATTATATCATTATAGAGAATTTGTTAAAAATGCCCCTTTTGATATACCCCTTTTCAAAAATACCCTCTTTTCTGACCATTTTTATTTTTGCCCTCTTTTAATTTTTAATGATCATTTTACCCTTAGATGAAAATTATTTTATTCAATAAAAAGAAAAACAAAATTTTCCCGCCAAAAAATTTCTGACATATTTTCCCGCCAAAAATTTTTCAAAAAAATTTTCCCGCCAAAAATTTTTTTGTCAAAAAAATTTTGATAAAAAATTTCCCGCCAAAAAAAATTCACAAGGTTTTTAAAAGATTTTATAAGGTTTCTACCTTATAAAAGCCTTATAAACACCTTGTAAAGACCTTTACAAGATTTTTTAAAGAGTTTTAAAAGGTTTTTAAAACAACTTGTAAACGCTTTTACAAGATTTTTAAAAATGGTTTTAAAAGGTTTTAAAAGGTTTTTAAAAGGTTTTAAAAGGTTTTTAAAAGGTTTTAAAAGGTTTTTAAAAGGTTTTCAAATGGTTTTTAATAAGATTTTTAAAAGGTTTTTAAACACTTTGTAAACGCTTTTACAATGTTTTTAAAAACCTTGTAAAAGTTTTTATAAGATTTTTAAAAGAGTTTTAAAAGGTTTTTAAAAGCATTTACAAGCTTTTTAAAAGCATTTACAAGGTTTTTAAAAGTGTTTACAATGTGTTTAAAAACCTTTCAAAAACCTTGTAAACGCTTTTAAAAGTTTTTTAAAAGCGTTTACAATGTTTTTAAAAGGTATAAGTTTCAATATTTTTGGCGGGAAAAAATAATTTTTTCGGAAAATTTTTTCGATTTTGGTGGAAAAAAAAATTTGGCGGGAAATTTTTTTGGCGGGAAAATATTTTCGATTTTGATGACTGTACATTCTTGCTGTCACTCAAAAAAGGGTAATTTGGTCATTTTGTATATAAAGAGGGGTAGTTTTAAAAATGGTCAACATGAAGGGGTATTTTTAAAAAGGAGTATGGAAAAAGGGCATTTTTGAGAATGCCCCATCATTATATGGTTTAAACCATAAAATTAACAATTATTATATAATTATAACATATTTAACTAACAAATATAAATTATAATTTAAATATTTTAGTTATAAATAATTTGCCCCGGTGTACTGCGAGTCCTAATCTAGTTATATTTACATTCCTGCAATATTACAATGATTTATAAAGATGAAAGATTATTATTATTACCATTTTGACAATAAAAGATTATTTTATAATGTATAACCATGAATTTTATTAAATTACGTAAACAACGTAACTCTGATTTTACTGGTTTACAATATGGGATGCTTGCAGAAGTAGACTCCTAACTTGAGTCAATTCCAATGTTAGACCCTTCTTTTTCTCTCTCCAACATTTGCCACTTTTTCCTTATTAAATTCTTGTCCATTCATTGTATTCACAAAAATACCATTATTTCTGATTTATTTGAATTTCTTGCGAAAATGTTTATTACATCCATATCTCCATCTTCTTCTTTTATTTACGGTTGTGCCACCACAATCAATTTTCCAACACCATGAACAACCAAATTTGAAGAACTTAAAGCTTCAACAACCTGAATTTGTAAGCTTAAATAACACCAATGCTATGAGAACTTCATTTTCTTCCTCCTCTCCATTTTAATCAAAGAAAATTTACAATTGCATTCATCTGTTATATGTCATGATCTTGGATAGTGATTAAATTGGTGTTGGTTTCTTTCGTGGTGACTAAAGACGACGTCTTCGGTGCTTGACATTACGAAACAACCACCGATAAGGTTATTTTCCGGTAGATTTCGTGATTTTCTTTGATTTTTTTTTTTGCGAAATTAGACTTCATTTGTTAGTCTAACTGTCATAATATCATGTAAAGTCTACTATGTGGTCAATTTTGCAATTAAAAATTTATCGAGTTTCGAGTCCATATACTAAATTTGAGTCTCCTTAATTTTGTTTGAAAACAAAAAAATATGGTTTAGACCGCATTAGAATATTTCCAATGGATACTCTGTTTGCAGTCTACTAAGGTGTATTATTGCAATTGACTAAATTCTTGACTTTTTAGTTATGACTGCTGGACGAAGTCTTCTTCCGATAATAAAAGAGTAGACTTCTATAGTGGCTATTTTTGGGTTTGACCAAAATATAAAAGCGTTGATCGTAATATTATTGAAATAAAATTAATCAGTTGACTGCAAAATAAGTCTACTAAATAAATAAATTTAAATATTGGTCAACTCCAAAAATGACCACGACAGACTGCAAACGAAGTCAACATTCCTGGAGACTTCGTATGTAGTCTACTTGGCGAAAGTCAAACTTGGTCAATTGCAAAGCTAACCACAACGAAGTTTACTTTTTCTAGTTGACGGATAGATGAAGTCTACTTGTCAGCTAGAAGTCTATTACCAAGTCAATGGTTTGGTCAATTGCAAAAATAACCAGAGTTGACTGTAATTGAAGTTAACTTGTTGAAACTCCCTAAGAAGTCTACTCTGTTCTATGTTTTTAATTGCAAAACTGACCAATAAATTAACAAAGGAAGACAACAAAAGAAGTCAACTATCCCAGTAGACTTCGTCCGGTGTCTGCTTTTTTAAATTGTAATTGCAAAAATAGACCACACAAAATAGACTTCGAGTTAAAGTCTCTGCGTAGAGGTTTGTTGATGTCTCACCATCGTGAACCAATCTCACCATCGTGAGCTGCAACCTGAGAAAGAGGAAGGCCAATTGGATATGGATCGGACTTCTCCTCTTCCTTGAAGCTGTATAGACAGGCAAAGCCATGAACAAATATTTGTTACTGTATACGCTTTGGATGTGGTTGTTTCCCATGAATCCTATCATATATTTGTTGTCATATGCTAAGCTGTAAATTAGCTCCAATAAATTGAAACTATAGTCGAAATACTAATCTATAACTTATAAGTATATAAGATTAGTTTTCAAAAGGATGGGTTTTAGCGAAAATTAATATACTCCATGTTAATATAAACAGATTTGTTTTTGAAGATGTATGAAAACTTTGAACAAAGAAAGCTTCTAAACATTCAAACATTATAAATGATTTTATTTTGTTCAATAATTTTTAAGGATTACATGTATTTCATAAGATATAGGGATAACAGTTTTTTTTATTTAAGGACCATCCTCCCATTTGAAACAATATGGATCATCTTTGGGATCACGAGGAACGCGACAAACAGGGTTTTCAACGCTTCTCCCCACATCCCAAATACATTCTTTGCAAACTGGAGGATCTCCAAATTCTTTATCATCTCTCGATGCTTTAAATATATAAAAATAGTGAGAACCACCTTTATACCATGTAAAATGACAATGATACTTCGTAGTTTTCCAAAGGTTAACATGAAATCTAAAACCCCATGTACCATTCCAAGGAATATGGATCATCCCAAAATCATCGCTCTTAGACTTGCAATGAACATTCAAAATTTGCTTGTTTCTTACTTTATTACGGATTACAACATGCTTTTCGGCTAGAGGTAAAAAGCCATCAGCGCCCGAAGATGGGGTTTCCGCCGAAGCATTTGATAAATCTAAAACCGAAACAAAAAGAATAAGAGTAGAAGACATCATAAACAATAATATAAGATGAGGTTTATCAGTGAAAGCCATTGTTAGGTAAATTATATAGGATTGGTTAGATACAACTTATAAGCTCCCTATTTATAGATGTAACAAAATGTAAACATTAATGTAATGTTGAATGCATGTATTTAGTTTATGATAATATTATTTTTTTTTTTCTTTTTTGTTTTCCTGTCAAGTCTATGTTAGTATTCAAAGATGTAAATATATGTATAAATTTTTATTGTTTTTCTTTGGGATTATAAATTAATTTTAAAACAAGAATACATATATTTTTGGAAATAGACTTACATAGCATTCTAAAATATTTGGAAACAAATTGATCTTTTTGAATGTAAAAAGAATATTTTTGATAGTAACTTTGACTTTGTAAAGTTATCAATATCAATATTTTATAGGTTTAAAAGAAAATATTTTGCAACCAATAAGGAAATATTTTGATATTAAATTTGGGTTTATCTTGGGTTTCTAACTAAAAACAAATTGACAATTAGTAGATTGACCCTAACCCTTTATATATTAATGATAATCCCTTTAAACTTCAGATGTGGGACTTGGATTGTATCCCAACAATCTCCCCTTCAAACCAAGGACACGCCTCATCGAGATGATAACTTCATCTCGAACCGATCCCACTTGGACCGATAATAAACCCCTTCTTTGGTCCCCATTACTCGGGTTAACAAGAGGTATGTTCGTATCCACTTTTCTAGGTCCACTAGAATTTTAACATTGGACATGATACCATGTTAAATTTGGGCTCTGATACCATGTTAAATTTGGGTTTATTTTGGTCTTCTAACTAAAAGCCAATTGGCAATTAGTAAATTGACCCTAACCCTTTATATATTAATGATAGTCCCTTTAAACTTCAGATGTGGGACTTGGATTGTATCCCAACATTTGATGTCACTCTCACCGATTTACTCATTCTTATACTATTTCAGTATCTAAACAAAGAAAGTTTGACTAAACCTAATTATCTAAAGTATATATTACATTCACATTCCTGCAATATTACAACGATTTATAAAGATGAAAGATTATTATTATTATTACCATTTTGACACCAAAAGATTATTTTATAATGTATAACCATGAATTTTATTAAATTACGTTTTTTCAGAGAAAATTCTTGAATGAAGCTTATTGAGGTAATGTATCAATCATTGCTTCCTTATACAAATAACTAAAACATATAAGAATTTGAACCCGTTGGAATCAAGCTCGTACAAACATGAGATAAATGTTTCAGACTTAATACTATGATCTTAGAGGGAGTTATGTCTAGGAAATGGACTAGCATAAACCATGACAGTTACTTCACGAATAATTAAGTTCCATTTATTGGCTCATCAAGTTTCTTAGATGGTGTATACAACTCCAATAAATTGGAGCAACATAGAACACTATAGGTAATAGAGTATGAGAAACGATATGCACGTTTTTATAAGGGAAAAATATTATCTATTAAAAAATAATAATTTGCTCATGTGGATATATATAAAAATTTCAAACAAAAGAGCTGCTAAACATTCAAACATAATAATGATATTATTTATTCAATCAATTTTGATGGTTACATTTATTTGCTAAGATATAATGATCACAATGATTTTTTTTCAAGGACCATCCTCCCATTTGAAACATAATGGTTTTTCTTCCTCAAAAAGAGAAATACGACACATAGGATTGTTATCATCACTTCCCACCTCCCATATACATATTGTACAAATAGGATATTTTCCAATTACAGTAGCATCTCTTGATACTTTAAATATAGAAAAATAGTGAGAACCACCTTTATACCACGTAAAATGACAATGATATTCTGTAGTTCTCCAAAGGTTAACATGAAATTTGAAACTCCATGTATCATTCCATGGAATATGGACCAACCCTAAATCATCTTTGGTAGATTTGCAATGTACATTCAAAACTTCTTTGTTTTTGACTTTGTTGCGGATTACAACAACTTTTCGACCTTTACTTAACGGCTCTTCCCTGTCCAAAGTTGGTGATTCTGCTGGAACATTTGACAAATCTAACGAAAAGGCTAAAAAAATAAGAGTCGAAAATATCATAAACAACAATATAAAATTAGGTTTATTAGTGAAAGACATGATTATGTAAATTATGTAGGAGTGGTTAGATACAACTTATAAATTTCTTATTTATAGGGTGACTAAAAAACATTCATGTAATGTTGAATTGAATGCATGTATTTAATTTAGTGGTTTATGTTAGTATTTTCTTTTTCAGTCAAGTCAATGTTATTATTTTAATAACTTATGTATTTTCTTTTTTCAGTCAAGTTAATGTTATTATTTTATTGTTTCATTTTGGGTATAAATATATTAATTTTAAAATAAGAATTGTATATACATACTTTTGGTAAGAAATATATTTTGGAGTATACCTTATAGTATTTACAATATTTAAAATTTTGAATTTATAATACTGTTAAAATATTTTCTAGGTTTAGAATTTTTTTTTATAATGCTGCCAATAAATAAGGTATACTCCTAAATATATCATTGCTTCAAAATACAACACCTCCCCTGGAAGTTATATACTGGCCAATCTGAGAATATTTATCAAAAAACGAGTAAATTACTAAACTTTCCTGTGATGTATCATTTCAAATTCATAACATCTATAAGAAGACCTTGAACAAGCATTTCTTTCAATTAGATATGTTCAAAGTAGTCACCAACTTTACTTATTATAATTGTATTGAAGATCTTGATTCAAAACCTACATTTTTTTGTTTGCTCTCAAGAAAAAACTCCATTTAAAAACCAAAGTTTCATTCCCAAATCAGTAAAAATACTAAAATAGGTTTAATCGAGGAACCCCATTAGAGTTCCACTGAGGAATTGTGTCAGTCTCGTTCTTATTGGGGCTTGAGGAAGAAGAATACTAGTACTCTAGTAGTAACAACCAAAACAAGAACAAAGAGGAGGAAGTCAAAATCGAAGATACAGATTACGACTACGGAACCCCCTACACAGCCTCAGCCTCAGAATCAACAAATGATGAGCTTGAGTTTTAGTAGTCAGATGTCTAAAGAAGATGAGGAGATGGCTCGTTGCCTCATTCTGCTCTCTCTGCTTTTAGGGCTAAAGAGGATTGTAACAACCCGTCCCGTTGACCCCACTAGCCCACCGCTAGCTTGCCCCCATAGGCTCGAAGCTGGCCCTGCAGGGCATCGATCCTAACCCCTCACTGGGCAAATGGAACTATTCATCCAAATCCACAGTAGGTTATTGGTGTGCCAGGCGTTCCTCGAACCCTGGTCCCCACCCTTTAACAACCTTCCCACCCTTTCTAATCTGCAGCTCAATTGGTGACAGCTTGTCCTGTGGGAAGGTTGTTAAAGGGTGGGGACCAGGGTTCGAGGAACGCCTGGCGCACCAATAACCTACTGTGGATTTGGATGAATAGTTCCATTTGCCCAGTGAGGGGTTAGGATCGATGCCCTGCAGGGCCAGCTTCGGGCCTATGGGGACAAGGTAGCGGTGGGCTAGTGGGGTCAACGGGACGGGTTGTTACAAAGATGATATTAAGAAGAGAAAAGTGGTAGTTCATGATAGGGTTAAGGCTCAGCTTGGTCGTGTTGAGCAAGAGACTCGTCGTCTTGCTAACACCCGCGAGGTTTGTTTTTCTTCTTTTGCTTTAAAAGATAGTTTGTTTTTAAAGATGTGAAATTGTAGAAGAAGATCATGATATAAGCAAATTGTGAAACTTTTTTTGGTTTGCTCTCTCTTAATGACTGTGGACAAAATATTTGGACGTTTCAAGTCTTCCTACATTCAACGGATTTGAAAGTATTCACATGTTTCTATTTAACGATAGGATTATCATTCAAGTCATCAAAATATTTTGCCTGTGTGCTATAGAATGCGATCCATTTAATGTATCTTCCCCATTTAATTTCGTGCATTCTTTTGCGTTAAAATGGTTGGTTAACATATACTTTTGTGTTGCATTCGACTTTTCAAACAATCAAAAATGATGTAGTTGCCAAAAAATCAAATCATTATTTCTTAACTATGTTATAAATAGTGAGAGGCCTACAAGAAAGCCCAATGACTTGATTTGATTTTAGTTTCAAATTTTTTTTTTGTTTGGCATCATAATGATTTGATTTTAGAAATAATCAGATTGTTTCTTGTCCATACTATTACACTTCCCAAATTGGTTTCTTTGTTTTAAGAGTTGAATCTTGAGAGCAAACTTAGTTCGAAACTAGTGAGTTTGATACTTTCCATACAAAAAGGTTGTTACTTTGTTAGGTTATGCAAAGAAGAGCAAAGTTGAAGACATTGATGCGCCGATTATACGGATGGAACTAAAACTTGAAAAAACTCTTGAAGGTATTTATGCTTGTTGCTTCCGTAGATGACTTATCGAAGAAGAAGATGAGAAGCTACTTCAAGTGATGCTAATCTCTGTTTTCCCTTCGGTTGACAAGTCTGAGATAGAGAGAATCATCAAAGAGAAAGCCACAAGGGTTGCGGAAGGAGGAGGAGAAGATAATGTTATGGCGAAACAATTGCCCAAAAAAGCTTTGAAACGCATATGAAGGATCTTCAGTTCATTCAACAACAAAACATAGATTCTTAACAATAGAGGTTGAGATGATCCGACCAAACATGTTTTTTTTTTTCTACAGCGAATTCTATATATAGAAAAAAATGCAATAACTTTTTTAAGTATATTCATGTTTTAATTCTTTGTTCATAAATCAAATAGTCCACAGTCTCTACGAAATATGGTTAAGAAAGTCATTTGATGCTTGGATGGGACACAATCTAACAAACGAGTACTATATAACGACTAATGAGTACTATATAGGGTCAAATGATATTGAAAAAAACTAGTGGAAGCGAACCAATCTCACCATCGTGAGCTGCAACCTTAGATGGATCGAGTAAGGCCAATTGGTGGAGAAATTGGGATGGATCAGATTTCTCCTCTTCCTTGAAGCTCTATAGGACAGGTAGAGTCATCAACAAATAGTTGTTACTGTATAGGCTTCAGATGTGGTTGTTTCCCATGAATCCTATCATATGATAGCTATAAACCAGCTCTAATAAATTGAAAGTACAGACAAAATTTGATTCTATAACTTATAAGTATAAGCTTAATTAGTTTTCAAAAGGATGGTTATTTAAGAGAAAATTAATATATTCCATGTTAAAATAAACTGATTTTTTTCCCCCATGGATTGATGTATGAAAACTTTGAATAAAGATTTAAGAAAGAGTCAAAACATTCAAGCACTCGAAAACTACAAAATGGTTTTATTTTATTCAATCAGCTTTGATGATTACATGTATTTGATAAGAGATATAGTGATAACAATAAACTTTTTTCTTTTCTTAAGGACCATCCTCCCATTTGAAACAGTATGGGAGGTATCCCATCTCATGAGGAATGCGACAAATAGGGTTTTCATCGCTTCTTCCCACATCCCAAATACATTCTTTGCAAACTGGAGGATCTCCAAATGGTTTATCATCTCTCGATGCTTTAAATATATAAAAATAGTGAGAACCTCCTTTATACCACGTAAAATGACAATGATACTTCGTAGTTTTCCAAAAGTTAACATGAAATCTAAAACCCCATGTACCATTCCAAGGAATATGGACCATCCCAAAATCATCTTCACTAGATTTGCAATGAACATTCAAAATTTGTTTGTTTCTTACTTTATTACGGATTAGAACATGCTTTTTGGCTAGAGGTAAAAAGCCATCGCCGCCCGAAGATGGGGTTTCCGCTGAAGCATTTGATAAATCTATAACTGAAACAAAAAGAATAAGAGTAGAAGACATCATAAAAAATAATATAAGATGAGGTTTATCAGTGAAAGCCATTTTATTAGGTAAATTATGTAGGATTGGTTTGATACAATACAACTTAAAAATTTCCTATTTATAGCTGTAACAAAATGTAAACATTAATGGAACATTGAAAGCATGTATTTAGTCTATGATAGTATTATTTTTTTTCTTTTTTTTTCCTGTCAAGTCTATGTTGGTATTCAAAGATGTAAATATATTTATAAATTTTTATTGTTTTTTTTTGGGGTTATAAATTAATTAACTTTAAAATAAGAATATATATAAATATCTTTGGAAATAGAATTACATAGCATTTAAAATATTTGGAAACAATTTAATCTTTTTGACTGTAAAAATATATTTTTGATAGTGACTTGACTTTGTAAAGTTATCAATATCAATATTTTGTAGGTTTAAAAAGCTTTTTATTTATTTATTAATGAATTCTGCTGTAAGATTTCTCTTTGTCTCTTCCATGTCTTCCGTTTGGTAAACTTTTTATCTTATCCGATTTGTAAAAACCTCGCAACGGTTGAAACAAGAGTGTTTTGTGATACGGTGAATTGCTCGATCCCTCATAGTCATTGACTTGATTCGATTCATGAGAAGACCAAATCAACTTTTGCGAATGAAGCTTATGGTGGTAATGTATCAATCATTGCTTTTTGATACAAATAATTAAAACATATAAGAATTTGAATCCGCTGGAATTAAGCACGAAGAAACATGAGATAAAGCCATAAAGGTGTCAGATTTAATACGATCTTAGATGACTTATGTCTAGGAAATGGACTAGCATAACCTTGACAGTCCCTTTCACAACAAATTAAGTTCCATTTATTGGTTCATCAAGTTTCTTAGATGGTGTATTTGTTATATGGTAGTTGTGATACAACTCCAATAAATTAGAACAACATATAAAATTATAGGTAATAGAGCATCAGAAATGATGCAAGCTTCTTTAAAAGAAAAAGATTATCCATTAAAAATAATAATTTGCTCATGTAGATATATATATATATATAAACTTCAAATAAAGAAAACTGCTAAACATTCAAACATTATAATGGTATTATTTATTCAATCAATTTTGATGGTTACATTTATTTGATAAGATATAAAATGATCACAATAATTTTTTTTCTGAAGGACCATCCTCCCATTTGAAAGAATATGGATTGTCTTTCTCAGAAAGAGGAATACGACACATAGGGTTTTTATCATCTCTTCCCACCTCCCATATACATTCTTCACAAACAGGATATTCTCCAATCATACTATCATCTCTTGATAATCTAAATATATAAAAATAGTGAAATCCGCCTCCCTGCCATGTAAAATGACAATGAAATTTTGTAGTTCTCCAAAAGTTAACATGAAATTTGAAACCTCATGTACCATTCCATGGAATATGTACCATCCCTTAGTCATCTTCGCTAGATATACAATGCACATTCAAAATTTCTTTGTTTTTTACTTTGTTGCGGATTACAACATGTTTTCCGTCACCGTCCAAAGTTGATGCTTCTGCTGGACTATTTGATAAAGAGAATTTTGTCCAAAATGTCATGAACAGTGTCAGACTTTCTCTCGAATGCCACTTTCAATATTTGTTTTTCCCGTCTGCCACACACAATGCAAAGAAGACTTCTATACCCTCCATCAACCTATCTCCATAATTAAACAAAAGAATTTTAATTAAAAATTATATTTTTATAAATTACAAAAATTATTTACGACATAGCATTGGGAAACCCAACCCATTTCGTCTTCTCTCATCAGAAATCTTCTTTCTTCGTCTCTCTCGTCTTCCCTAATGTTTCTCGTTTGTCTCCGTTCCTTTTTTATCGCCGGACAAGCCCCAGGTCGTCTTCTTAGGGTATAATGATGAATTTCTTAATGAAGTCACTTCTACAGTCGAATCCCTCGCCGATTCCGCCTCCACCCGCCGCAGTAGGCGAGACAGGGAAACCTACAATAGAACGCGACCCTTGGTATGTAAGAGAATTTTTGCTTTGTCTTACGATTTGTCCACAAATCCAAAAACCTTACCCTTTCGTCTTTCTTATTTCAGTCTAGAGTCAGATGCATATATTTTAAGTGAGGCGAAGCCAAGCGCGTTCAGCGGCTCTCCCAGGTAAATTTTTTTTTTTCCGAATTCGCATCACAGCCGCGTAATTCGTGTTTTCTGTTAGAATTTTTCGTCAGTTATTCAAATAAATAGTTGTGGTAACCGATCTGATAGACCACTTAGTAGATCCAAATTTCTGTCCACAAAAAATTTGAAAGAATGAGGATAGACAAAATTTTGATAGACCTTTTATGATGATTCAACAGTTGGTCTCTCGTAGACAACAATCAGAACATTTTCTTCTCCGCCTTTGTTTTTTTGTCCATCCGTTATTGGGAACTCACAATTAACAATTGTACAGGTTAGCTGGGGCGGTGGACGCAATCCATCAGGAATCCAGATCTTCTGACCACGAATGCGCCGGTCTTGTCCCATCGTCACAGGAGATACGCTAGGAGGACCAGTTACTGCAGCCAATGTATGTCCACCCGTATACTTCTGTCTATCTTTTCGATGGACTAGACTTAATGTCCTCCCGTGTGTCTATCGCTTAACTAACCCCTCATTTTTTCAGTTTTTTAAATAAATAGTTGACCTAACCGACCTGATAGACAACTTAGTAGATCCTAAATAACTGTCCACCAAGATTTGAAAAAATGAGGATATAACAAATTTTGTTAGACCTGTTGCGATGATTCACCATTTGGTCTCTGCTAGACAACCATTAGAACATTTTATTCTCCACCTTTGTTTTTTTTGTCACTCCGTCTTGGGTAACTCACAACTAACAAATGTGCAGGTTATCTGGGGGCGATGGACGACATCCATCAGGAATGCAGGTCAGCTGACCAGGAGATATCCCAGGAGGACCAATTACCGCAGCCAATGTATGTCCACCCGTAACTTCTGTCTAGCTTTTTGGGTGGACTAGACTTCACATCCCCCGTGTGTCTATTGCTTAACTAACCCCCATCTTTATGTCGATACTGTTGTAATGTTGTTGGAGGCCTAACTGACAATGACGTGGCCATGGTGGACCAGCTCAGACACATAAGGTAGATGTCTACTCGACGATGGACCATTCCCATCCACACAAGAATAATATGTCCATATTTGTACCAAACCACTATTCTTTTGAATAACATTGTTGTTCTCCGTTGAGCAGGGTGGGTGAAGTGTTCGGGGACACTTCTAATCCGTTCCTAGGGGACAATAGTAATGTTGCAGGAGGCCTAACTGACAATCCGGCGGACCAGATCAGACAGACAAGATAGATGTCTACTCTACGATGGACCAGTCCACACACTAATTATTTGTGGATTTTGTGACCAAAAACACTAATTGTTTGGACAACATTGTTGTTGTCTGTTTAGTAGGCTAGATGAAGTCTTCGGGGACAATAGTAATCTTATATTGGATACTAGTAGGCGACTATCATCTGTCGAATATGTCCATCCAGTGCGATAGACACAACTTTTTTTTTTGGTCTAGTCCTCCGCGTATGTCTATCCAAGTCGATTGTGTGTTGTTTTCCTGCTTTTTTTGTCCACCCTTTTGTCTATCTCTAACCTAGTGGAGGGACATGAATTCCTCTTTTTTTGGTCTATGTTTTTCATGGATGTAATACGGATGCAGTGTTTGTTGGTTTACCTTATTGTCATTTCTCTATTACCATATGAACTAAGACATCGTTTTGTTCTTGTACTTGCACAAGTAAACAGTGGTAGACATAACGTTTCCGATAGACATGATGTTTTCGATAGTGCAAACCAATGGCAGCATTAACTCATATTAACTCAATTTTTTGTAAATAACTGTCCTCCCCCGCAATTAATGCATGTCCCATCGTCATTACTCACTCACATTTTGAATTCGTCTGCCACTTATTTTCAGCCTTTAACAAGAGTTTATTTTCGTCATTTACTATCCTACTAAACCTATTAAACTGGCATTTTTGACAAGGCATTAACGAAAGTGGCATTTCAAAGAAGTTTTCAAGCAGAAGTGGCATTCTTCGGAAAATTCCCTTTGATAAATCTAATGCCAACGTTAAAAAAGAACAGTCAAAAAGATCATTAACAACAATATAAAATTAGGTTTATTAGTGAAAAGCATGGTTACGTAAATTATGTAGGAGTGGACAATATATGGAACCAGAAAAATTATTTATGGGTGTCAACAAAATTTTAGAGGAGTGTCAACAGGTTGATTAGATATGTGTAATTAATCTATATTAACATTTTTGAATTATATATTTGTTTATGCTCTTTAAGTTTTATTTATTTAATTATTTTTTTTACAACATTAACCCCTAAAACAATTCCATAAATAACAATTGCAGAGAAACTCAAATACTAACTTAAATTGACCAACATTTGTTACATTTATTACCATAAATCTTAACAACATCTATACATTCCGATTTTTCCAAAACCAACTCTACCCATTAAAGTTTTAACCCATTAAATTTCCAAAACTATTTATATGGATGCTAGAATCTTTCAAATTTAAATGATATACAACAGATTTTCTATAACAAAAGTTTACAATCTCCATAATTATATTAATATTAATAAATTTCCTAAACCAAAAATCCAATTATAAAATGTCACATTAAATATGTTGAAAACTCCCTATATAATTTGGTTTATTTTTTTTATTTTTTGAGGAATTACCAAAAAGAAAATTTCTATTAATTATCATAAACTATATATATTGACATGGAAAAATTATAAACTATAAAAATATGCTTCTATATTAACATTTTTGAAGTACATTTTGTGTTATGCCTTTTTAGTTGTAGTTATTTAAAATATTATTTACAATCTTAACCCCTAGAAAATTTCCTAAAATAACAATTACATCAGATTTTGTTTTCTAAATATTTTACATTCCATTCCTACTAAAAATGTAACAAACTGCAATCAATATTTTATGGAAACAGAAGCTATACTATATTAATGACACCTTCTATTGTTTTTTGAGGATATTCTATCTCTAAATTCTTTGCAAACAAAGAAAACAACAATTTAATCTATATTAACATTTTTGAAGTACATTTTGGTTTATGCCCTTCAAGTTTTACTTATTTAATTTTTTTTTTTACAACATTAACCCCTCAAAAAATTCCATAAATAACAATTGCAGAGAAACTCAAATACTAAATTTTCTTAAATTGACCAACATTTGTTACATTTATTGCCATAAATCTTAACAACATCTATCCATTCCGATTTTTCCAAAAACAACTCTACCCATTAAAGTTTTAACCCATTAAATCTCCAAAACTATTTTTATGGATGCTAGAATCTCTCAAATTTAAATGATATACAACAGATTTTCTATAACAAAAGTTTACAATCTCCATAATTATATTAACATTAATAAATTTCCTAAACCGAAAATCCAATTATAAAATGTCACATTAAATATGTTGAAAACCCCCTATATAATTTGGTTTATTTTTTATTTTTTGAGGAACTACCAAAAAAATTAAAATTCTATTAATTATCATAAACTATATATATTGACATGGAAAAATTATAAACTATAAAATATGCTAATTTGATAAAACAATTAACATAATTAAACTTGATAAAAAAACACTTATTCTGATTATTTTTTTTACGCAAAAACTTATTTTGATTTTGGTGAGACGGATTGGCATCAATCCCATATAGGGAGTTAATTGGAATTTAAAAAAAAAAAATATTTTTAGATGTGTACCAAGAGATAAATGTATTACTAGACTATACATATAGCACACGGGTTAAAACCTTGAAAACACTATAAAAATCCTAGACTTTGAATACTTATATCAAATACCTGTAAAATTTCAAATTTTTAAAATTAAAAATATTGTCCCACGGTATACTACGGATTAAATCCTAAGTTATTTTATTAAAAGCTAAGCCAAAATTTATAATTTCATGGGTGTCATACACCCCTAATACTTCTCTACCTCCGCCACAAGTTATAAATTTCATATTTATAGATGTAACAAAATGTTCATATATTTGAGACTTTAGAGTGAGAGAAACATTAGGGATCGATCGAGCAATTCATATAATGTTGAATGCATGTATTTAGTTATGTTCGTATTTTATTTTCCAGTCAAGTCAATGTTACTATTTTAAAGACGTAAATTTATGTATAAATTTTTATTATTTTCTTAGGGCTTATAAATATCTATATACTTATTTAAGCAACCCTTTAAACAAATAACCCTACTCCATGTAAAACATTACACAAAATGCCACTGTATTTTAATACAAAATATAATAACAGAATCTTAATATTAATTTGTTGTAACCTGAAAATGATTATCCAAAAAAATAGTAATTATTAATTTATTAGATTACAAGAAATCATTAATAAAATAATTTCGAAATTATTTAATAAAATAATAATAAAATTATTTCGAAATTATGTAATAAAATAATTAAACAGATTCTATTTATTGTTTCAGAAATCTTAGGAAACAATAACAAACTATTTAGAAAATTATAAAACTTAAATTTATTTATAAAACTAAGATTAAATATTTACATATCTAAATCATTTAATAATAACAAATATATATTAAAATTAGGATACAACATTGTTTATATTTTTAAAATATATCTATATACTTATTTAAGCTATGTTGTTAAAAATTTAACCAGTTCTGATGTGACATATTACGAAAATGCTATTATATTTTAATTATTCTAATAACTAACAAAAGAAAAGTTTAGATTTGTTTACAAAATAATAAAACTCTATTTATTGTTTCATAAATCTTAGGAAATAATAACAAACTATTTAATTGGCTAAAACTTAATTGTTTATACACAATATTCACTATATAAACAATACTAAGTGTATAATATTGATAATATACATAACCTAATTGTAATTTTCACCTATAAAATTAATATACAACATGTTATACCAATAACTTCAATTTGTAAATTTGGTATATTAAGATCTCTAAACACGATCACATCAATTTGTAATACCAAATCACGGGTCAATACATGTTTTGTTGGATTTTTTTGGCTTTACCGAATGTATAATTAACGAATTTGATATTGCACCAAACCAAAATAGTAGTACCAACTACGGGTCGAAATCAGAGTATGACCTTAAGTAAATTAAATATATGATTTTATAAAATGTATAGAATTAATAAATTTTCTACTATTATTTTGTAACAAACAAATCCAAATTTACATAAATATTTCCTCACGCTGGTAACATTATTCTACAAAATATTAACGTGTATTTATGAGTCGGGTAATAAAACGGGTAATGAGACAGGTAACGAGACGCTCAAAAATTAAATTAATATCCAATACTCGATCATTATTAATGGATAATATAATTATTATACCCTTCACTCGATCCTAAAGCTGCGGGTACCTTTTTCGGGACTGATACAAACCGAAAAACGGGTCCAATACGGGTATCGGTAGTAGTTTCCAGGCCTACCTATTAGTTGTTTAATATGAATCAAAATTTATCATATAGTACTATATTATATAACATGTAAATGAATGATACAACATAAACATAATATTAACAAATAACAAAATAAAAAAAATTCTCCGCGCTGGATCTAGTATTAATTTAAAAATAAGAACTATACATACTTTTTGGTAAGAAATATATTTAGGAGTATATCTTATAGTATTTACAATATTTAAAATTTTGACTTTCACTTTATAATATTGTAAAATATTTTGTTGGTTTAGAAGTTTTTTTATAATGCTGCCAATAATATATACAAGAAACATTAATATAGGTAAAAAAAGTTCAGGCTGGATGCAAAAAGAAATTATTCATAAAAGTTTAGTTATGTTTAGAAATGCTTTTTTCAAAATTTAAGATGACTTTCATAAAAATTTGAGAAGTTGAGATGTCACTTCCAATTGATCGCGAAGTTCATAATCAATAGATCAGTTAAAAAAATTGGAACAATGAAAACAAAAAGAAAGACATATAAGCATGTGATTATAAAACATGACATCATTAACCTCACCATCAGTGTGGTGTGTATATCTTCATCTGTCATTGATTCCTCCACATGATATTAATTATCATATGTTAATGTATTTTTCTCTTGAACACATAACACCTCAATCCTCATATACCAAATTTTGTGGTTGTGACATGTTTTTGATCTTGAACTTCCAGGATTTGAACATACATCTGCTGATGTAAACGGTGGCCTCTAAGAAGCATTATTATGTCGAGAGCACTTGGGTGTGCAAAATGATTGGTCGTGAACTCTGTTGCCCACTCTTTAACCATTAATTTCAGAGACATCTAAAACTTCTACTTTCTATTCTTGATAGTTTACCTGATGTTGAGCTTCATTTTTGTGAGATAAATTGATTACGGCCAAATCAATTATTTGTGGATGGACATTTTCACCGTAGGCGAGAGAAAGCTTAAAGAAAAGCTTTCGAGAGATTCAACGTGAGACTCGGCGAGAAGTTCACAAAGATCCGATGACTATTATTCAAGAGCATAGACAAATTAAGAGAGCAATGGATGGGATTGGCAAGCTATACATGGAGCTGTCCAAATGGATCAGATATATGGTAGAACTCATCAGGGAGTTTGAATAGGGATGTTGTCGTGGGTTAAAAAACCCAACCCAGCCCAAACCCGAAAAAAGCCTGCCCAGAAAAAAGCCAAATTTGAAATCCAAATGGGTTTTAGGTTTTAGTGGGTAAACCCGAACGGGTTTTTAGTTTTGTGGGTAAACCCGTGGGTACCCGAATTATTTATCTTATGTGATGTATTTTGCATTTTATATTATCTTTAACTGTTTGAAGCTTCTCGAACCACCTATAATTTCTGCACATGTTGTTGTTCCTTTAGAGACAAAGAGAAGCTCGTGAGGATCGGCGACTTGAGAACTAACGCAATTTCCAAAAAATTATAATTAATTTTATTATTTTACGTATAACATAGTTATGTCAATTTAATAATGCTATTTGGGAATATTCCAGAGGGCGTGGAAGAAAAATTTAAATACTCCCTCTGTTTCACAAAGAGTGTCATTCTGACACATTTCACACAAATTAAGAAAAGTTTGAATTATACATATTTGCCCTTATTTAATAAGTGATTAATGATCTAAATTTAATAAAAATAGCTTTGGGTTTAGGGGTAAAAAAGAGAATTTTGCATTAAAACACTCGTTGGAATTGTAAAATGACATTCTTTGTGAAACAAAAAATTTTCTCCAAAATGACACTCTTTGTGAAACGCAGGGAGTATGTAACTGTGACTTTGAAATATTATTAAAATATTACAGTATGTAGGTTTATAAAATGATTAAAGAGCTAATAATCTCAGGGGAGGGGTGTTCGACAATAAAATTTCATCAATCCTCTTTTACTTTTTAGATTGATCCTTTGTATTGTGTCCAAAGGAAATTACTTTATCGATGGAAAAACATATTGACGTGTTTCAACGTTGTTCTCCTAAACTCAGTTTTAAAGGGTTAGCTAACTAAAACCGTACAGTACAGACAAAATTGTAAAGTTGAATCTAAAGTAATGCTGTAGGTAACGTACGAATACGAATATACGATGGTTAACTTTAAAGGCTCCCCATACAAATTCAAATAAGTAAATTGTACTTTAATTTAGTTTTTTAAGAAACGACATTCGCTGGCTGTCGTAAGCAAAAGAGTTGAGAAATGTGTTTCCACCGAACACACAAAAAAAAAACATGATCCTAGCTAGCTCAAAGTGGCTGGCTGCTGTTCTTGTAATAATAGATAAAAATTGAATCTTTCGACTAAAAAAAAAGTTCTTCTTCTTCTTCTTCTTCTTATGTAGGAGGAGACAACAAAATCCTCACTCTGTTCGAAAATGTCACCGAATCTTCTTCTTCTTCTTCTTCTCTTATTGATGTTCTTTTCTTTATCTATCACTTCGTCTCTGTCATCTCCGTCACCGGCTGATTCTCCTCCTTATCTATGGCCGTTGCCGGCGGAGTTTTCGTTCGGAAACGAGACCCTCTCGGTGGATCCCGCCGTGGCTCTAATCGTAGCTGGGCATGGCGGTGGATCTCCGATTGTTAGAGCTGCGTTCGAGAGGTATATGGGGATGATCTTTAAACACGCCTCTGGTAGAGCTTCTCTGTTGGCCAGGATCAGGTTTCTGAGAATGGTTGAGTATGATATCACTTCTTTGAAGATCGTTGTTCACTCTGGTTCCGAGGAGGTAACAATAATAATTAAAAAAAAAAAACCAAAAATAATAATAATTAAAAAAAACCAAAACTTTGACTCTTTTGATTGGTAAATTTTGAATCTTGAGATTGACAAATAAATTAAATTGGTGTGGTCAATTTCAGCTTCAATTGGGTGTGGATGAGAGTTACACATTGATGGTTTCGAAGAAGGATGAGCAATCCATTGTTGGAGCAGTCACGATCGAGGTTTTGTTGCCTGCTGCTATCTTCTATCTTTATATGAGGATATGTGTCTGTCTGTAATAATCTTATGGGTTTACTAACTTTTTTCTTGTGGTTTCAGGCTAATACAGTCTATGGTGCTCTTAGAGGATTGGAGGTGTGTAAGTATAAATTCTCAATTTTGACTCTGTGGTTACATTAACTTACACATGGTTTTGTGGTATATAATTTCTGCAGAGATGTGTTTCCTAGTTTAAAACTAATACTTCAGAGTGAATGTTTTTGCGTTTTGAGAAATTTTGTTCATTTTATTTTGCTTTAAACTTGTGCATTGATATATTAGAGATGAGTTTCTCCATCTTGATCCTTGGGATTGTAACACTGGTCTATACTGATATCTTTATATGTCTAGTGAGCTTTGTTTTGTTTGCATTTGCACAGCTATGTCTTCCTCTTGCTATGTCTTGACTTGTGAACCTTGAACTGTTTGCTCAAACTTCCAAGTTTAGTTCTTGTTGAGTGTCGTTGATTCTTATGCTCTTTTGTGTTCTTCTCTGGAAATTTTGCAGACATTTAGCCAATTGTGTGCCTTTGATTATTTAACCCAATCTGTGCAAATATATAAAGCACCCTGGTATATTCAAGACAAGCCTAGATTCCAATACCGTGGCCTGCTAATAGGTAATTTGTCCATATCTCTTTCTCTGCCTTGCTTTCATTCCATCACACATGTAAAGAGAATGCAATCATAGGCTGGCTATTACTTACTACTTATTCTGTTGCAGATACGTCAAGACATTATTTGCCAATTGATGTTATTAAGCAAATAATTGAATCAATGTCCTTCGCTAAACTTGTAAGAAATCATGGTTGTTTTCTTCCCTTTCCCGGATCCACAAAGTTGAACTTGTAATATTTATAAGTTATCTAATTTCTTCCCCATGGACGGTTATGTGAGGTAGAATGTCCTGCATTGGCACATTGTAGACGAGCAATCATTCCCTCTTGAAACTCCAACATATCCTAATTTGTGGAAAGGAGCTTATTCAAGATGGGAACGTTATACTGTTGAGGATGCTTCTGAAATTGTCAGGTAACGGCTTGATGTTTTGTATGGTAAAGAAGTAGCTTGTGTGAGTAATATTAACTATCTTTTCTACTTACTCATATTTTTTGTTTTTATTTTTCCGTTTTGTGTTTCATGGTTGGTTTGTGATCTCAACATGTGAAGATTTGCCAAAATGAGAGGTACTTGCTAACTAACTCTGGAGCCTAGCATGATCATTATGGCATGAAACTCCTATTCTTTTTGAGTTGAGAATGATTTTAAACGGATTCTATGATTACTTATTTCAAATTTGACCAGATACTTCTCATGGTGGAGATATTTATTGCAGGTATTAATGT
The DNA here is from genome assembly GCF_000633955.1 of Camelina sativa. Classification (NCBI taxonomy): domain Eukaryota; kingdom Viridiplantae; phylum Streptophyta; class Magnoliopsida; order Brassicales; family Brassicaceae; genus Camelina; species Camelina sativa. Next base: position 25,106,431 of record NC_025693.1, read on the forward strand.
CATGCCTGAAGTAGATGTCCCTGGCCATGCGGAATCGTGGTAAGGACTATAACTGGAAATTGTTAAACTTTGTTATCATATTCTTTTCTCTTAATGTCACACTATTGTTTAGTCACACAGGTCTTTTATGTCCCACCCGAGATTGTAATATCATAAAGTAGCATAGGATTTTCATTTTCCAAGAGTTAACAAAAGAGTGGCTATACTGTACTTTGTATTACTACAATCCTAATGTTGAAGAATAAGTTTTGTAGTATGGGTTTAAGCTGTAGTTTCTTTTCAGGAATTTATAGCTTCATTTTGCTTTAATGACACAAATATCATATCTGTAACATTTCTACCAAAAATAAATCATATCTGTAACATATGCGTTGCTTTCACTGTAGGGGGACTGGATACCCTGATCTTTGGCCCTCTCTGTCTTGCCGAGAGCCCCTTGACGTTACTAAAAATTTTACATTCGATGTGATTTCTGGCATTTTGGCAGGTCTACTCCAAGTAGTTACTTACTTTTTCTATGTATAGTCCACATTTGAATCGTTACTCCTTTCCTAGTTCTCTAATCCACTTAGTATTTTAATCTTGTAAAGAACAAATTAATCTTGAGATCCGGCAAAAAGTTATTAGGTAATCTTGATCCATCCAGCATCATACGTCTTGCATCTTAATTAGTGTATTATTATATAATATGCACATTTATTTGTATGTCCTGTTTAGATTCTCATATTTTCTCTTGTGTTTCGGTTTGTAACAGATATGAGAAAGATATTCCCATTTGAGCTATTCCACTTAGGTGGTGATGAAGTTAATACGGGTTAGTTGTTTAACACCCTGAAATCTCTGCTTCGGTGTCATCTAGTCATGTGTTTTTGCTTCTCTTAAGAGCTTCACTTCTCGGTTTCTTGTCTGGCAGATTGCTGGAAAAACACAACTCATGTTAAAGAATGGTACAGTCTTGACTCTCCCACTCTTGTCTCGTTCATCATTATTTATACGAGCTAATAATTATTTACGTGAGCTCATTGATATAGAAACTGTTGCTTCTTTACACATTTCACCTTCTCCTTTTGTTTGATATGTTCATCATTCTCAACTGCAGGCTTCAGGGTCGCAACTTCACGACTAAGGATGCATATAAATACTTTGTACTCCGAGCGCAACAGATAGCCATATCGAAAAATTGGACACCTGTCAACTGGTACAATCTTTGACAAAGACTCTATTATCTGTCAAGTTCTTCAAACCTATTCTTACTGCAATGATTGATTCAAACTTATACATATGATAAATGGTAAAGGTGCTTTAGTTCTAGCTTCAAAAATGTATGTTGTGTTTGGCTTCAAAATCCAAAAGATTGACATGAATTCTGTGGAATGATCCCAGGGAAGAAACCTTCAGTTCCTTTGGAAAATATCTTGATCCTCGGACTGTGGTGCACAATTGGTAAGAATCCATAGAAAACAGAAGTCTTTGTCTGATTCTGATCTTGTCATAGTTTTGTATGATATACATATGTCAAAACTGTTTTCTAAATCTCGTTGCAGGCTAGTGTCTGATATATGTCAAAAAGCTGTAGCAAAAGGATTCAGATGCATTTTCAGTAACCAAGGATATTGGTACCTTGACCATCTAGATGTTCCGTGGGACGAGGTTTATAACACCGAGCCTCTACATGGGATCAATGAGACTTCTCATCAAAAGCTTGTAATTGGAGGAGAAGTTTGCATGTGGGGTGAAACAGCTGATACATCCGTTGTCCTTCAGACTATATGGCCACGTGCTGCAGCAGCTGCAGGTAACTCTATATACTCTCTCAGTTTGGATTTGATTTTGTTCTGTTTAATTGCTCACCTCTGCTCCCAAATCGTTATCGTTGGTGAAGCAGAACGGATGTGGAGCACCAGAGAGGCTGTGTCAAAGGGGAACATAACGTTAACCGCATTGCCACGTCTACACTACTTCAGATGTCTACTGAATAACCGTGGGGTTCCAGCGGCTCCAGTCGATAACTTTTACGCGCGAAGACCGCCCTCGGGACCTGGCTCTTGCTATGCTCAGTGATCCAAAACATTTCTTCTCATTGTATATGTAATGTCTCTCTTTGTCTGAAATATGGTTGTTGCATTTGTTATTCTTAACTGTGTGCTTCTCTTAATTACTCAAATCAAAGTTGGCTTTCCTTTTTGTTTTCTTTCTTCTGTCTTTGCAATAAGAATAAATCATGAAAATATCAGAAATTACGATCCAAATTATCGTTAGTATAGAGTTAATTAGAAGTTTAGAACTAAGCTTATGTTTAGTTTTACTTCCACACTTGAAGCTATACCGAAAGAACATTTATCTCGTACGTACAGTTGACTTAAAAGAGAAACCCAATTTAGTAACTCTCTTTCACACTCTCGAGGTTGTTACAGAAGATGCATGATTGAGTTTGTTATGGTATCAGAGCTCTTCGATCATATGATACACACACGACGCGCCGCTCTAAATACCACATTAGTGATTGGTAATTACCATAAACATTAACTTTGTTAGACATTAGGAAAAAAAATAAAGATTCCTCACTATTGTAATATTTGTTTATTAACCGGTCTTATATATAATTTTGAAATATGAAGTAGCAAAACAACATGGATCGATTGAACATGTAGTGGATTTTTAATAATATCAGCATATGTAATTTCTTAATAGCTAGTAGTAAAAATAGCTAGATAACTGTGAATTGTTTTGGTGTTTTTACGTATGCTTTCGTACGTGTTCTAATTTTATTACGTTTCTAAAGCTTAGAAAATGATGAAAGTTTAAAACTCTATTCTATATAGGTTCATAAGGAAACAAGACATTTTAGTTAACTATATCAACGTAAACTATAAGCTCAAATACTGAAATATATACGAACTTAGTCAAGTCCACATTAAGCTAGCTATGACGTTTTTGATTAAATAATGATAGTTCAGCAAGTTATATCGTTCCGGTTTTTTCTTATAGTATTAAATCATTTTCCTAGTGACAAATTTGGCATTGTGGAAAAAAATAAAAAGATTATCAAATCGAATTGACGACGACGTGTAGGTTACAATTATTGACCAAAGAAGAACATCAACAACAGCGACTGCGTCCCCAAATTCTCAAGAAAATCCAACGTTAGATTATATCTTACATTAAAAATATATGGTTTTGACTAGTTCTACTCTTATCTTTTCTAACAAACAGTTTCATTAGTATATCTTCTTTACTAAGTCGTTGGTATCGTAGGGTTGTGTACTTGTGCGTGGTTCATTAAAGGCTTCTAGCTTAGAGAGGATTCTAAAAACTTATAAGAAAATTTATGTTTTATAAACTGAACACGTACGTATACGGATTGGTTTTCTTATGAGTTATGAGTGAATGTGTATATTATACACCAACAAAATAAAATTCAAAAATGTGAAAATATCAAAATTTACTAATGATGTGAGTATCAACGTTAAAAAACATGAAAATACTATTTTCTTCATAAAGTTAATATATAACAAAAAATTCAGAAGATCAACATCACTTTCATGATTTCATCAGTCTTTTCAATTTCTTATATTTCAAACAACAATATTAATTTTCTTTAATCGAGTATGATTATGTATTGCTTCGAACAATAGACTATTCAAAGAGTCAAAGACATGCAAATTGAAACTTCAGAGGATTGGCTCTTTCAACAACCTTTATTTTCACCTTTTTCCAACGAGCGATATTACTGCAATCTGGTTCAAGGTCAGGCTCAGTTTTGGCCCGGTTCATCCACTAAAGAAAATCAATAGAAAATGCATGCATGTTGGCCTTTAACTTGAAAAAGTAACGGTAAATTTGTGAATACAGTTGAGCAAGAAGGGCAAGTAAAATTAACATGACTAAGCCGGGTTCTTATTCTTTGCATGTAAGAGAGGAAATCACACCGTTTTGTTTAGGAGGAAACACGGAGATTGGAGAGAAACTACTAAAGGGAGCTAACAGAAGAGAAACCTAGAAGATACAAATTAAGAGTGCATTAATAGAGAAGATTTGTTTAAATGAATACTTTTTTCAGTATTTCAGTGTAATTTTTTTAAACATATATAATTTATTTGTAGTTCACCTACCAATTTTCTTTAAGAAGAAAAAAACAAAGTTTTAAGATTCAGTATGCTTATAAATATATCAGCAATTTTTTATGTAATTCACATGAAAGTGTCAAACAACACTAATAGGATACATTATACATATTTCATGCCTAAAAATCCTATAACATTTAAGGTAAATTTTATGCCTGAAATATATGTGATCATACATTGACCAATGACCAGTAAGTACTGAGCATCTTTTTGGAAACAAAATAAAACTACTGCACACGGCCTGGTCAACAACACAAGAACTTGCCATTGCTTTCAAAACTACTTTTCACTAAAACTTTTGACGTCTCTTTTTCTTACTAATTATTTTGTTATTCAAACCACTAACATTATGATTCGAAACTTCGAGTGGTGATATTGGTAGAAAACGTTATGTGAACGATGCAGAATGAATATTTGTCATAAAGCGGCATAAGTATAACCAAATAGTAAAAAAAATAACAAAAAAAGTAACCAAACAGTAGTGATAGATAAAAAAGCGATAGAGACTAGAATTGTGTGTTTAGTTTTGTATTAAAATATGTTCATACCACACTTTAAACGTCAACAAAAATGTAATAATGTAGATCGAATAAGGCCAATGCCACACACAACGAACCACAATCTTTTATTTGGTCTTATTGCAGTCGTATCAAAATAATTTATCGCTCCAAAACATGATTTTGATAACACAATCGTATAATATGTTCATTCCTCTTGGACTTGTCAATATTAGTAAATGTGGTTACTAATTAAAGTTTAATGCTACATTAAAATAGAACAAACAAAGAGTATAGTATGTTTCAAGTCTACTGTCTATGCGGAAAAAAATATTTTGTTTCGATGAAAGAAAAGTTTATATTTCTTATCCAAGTGAAAAGATACAAAATAATAATAATAATAATATTGCAAACAAGACAAAAATAGAGAATAAATAAAAGAACAATCATCACTGTCAATTATCACGGGGGAAAGTTATTAAGAAATGTCTGTCTACTCAATAATGATCAGTATCATCATGCTTTTAAGTTCTTTTAATTCATCAAAATTTATTTAGTCTTGTTAATAAATTTTGAAAAAAAAAAAAGATTCAAAATGAAGCAGTTATTTCTGTATTTAGCATTATTTTTGAATTGGATGGTAATTAATATTTGTTCAAAAGAATAATTAATGCTTTGATTAAACAAGTAAGACTGAATATAGTATTTAAAGCAGGTTTTATTTGTATGTTAAAAAAAGGTATAGTTGACCAAAGAAATCCAAAGTTAACTTAATAATTACTTTCATGTTAAAAGAAACTAAATGTAGAGTTAAAACTCTAAATAAATTAATTATGTTTTTTGACAAACAATAAAAGAAAAATACTGACAAATTGGTTTCAAAGGTTTCAACGCGTTTCTATAAGAATTCAATTTCTTGTAGCTCTAATCAGGAGATAATTGTCAAAAGTTAATTTAATCGTTACTGTTACTTTATAATATACCCCAAAAATAATTACAGTAAAATAATAATAGCAAAAGTAATTAAAATAATAATAGAAAAAGTAAAAAACGAATTATTAATTTTTTATAATTAAAAAAAAAATTTACTGTTTTCTCCCACTTCCCATCTTTCCTCTTTGTTGTGTTCTTTCTTATTCTTCTTCTTCTTCAATCTTCAGCTTTTGCTTTGCCCCATTCTCTCTCTTCTCTTCTCTTCTCTTCTCTAAAGAAAAAAAAATATAAAAAGATCCAAACTTTGACGGCTCTATCAATCCTCCTCACTCCGTAAGTTCCAAATCTCTCTCCTTTACTCTCATATCTATATATAACCAACCCAGGAGAATTGCTTCATCCCCCTTTTTGTCATCATCTTTTCAGATTCTCACTTTCTTCTGTTTCCGTTTTTTTTTTTCATTCAGGTTTCTGTATCGTCCTTTCTCGAGGTATTAATTCTGGTCTTATTGAATTCGGTTATAATCTCTCCTTTTTCTTTTTCTTTCCTGAATTGTGAAATCGTATGGTCAGACTTGTTTCCTTCTTTTTGTCGTGTTTGATCTGATACTGAGTTCTTCTCTCATGTTATTTTGTTATGTTTTTAGGGTTTTAAAGTCTGGGAAAGACTGATTTGATTCGTGAGAGAGCTTGATGGTTAAATTGTTAGATCAGATGTGGATTTATTAAAGCCTTCACTGGGAGAAGCAAAGATCCTTTGTTTACAGTAGATGTTGTTGTGAGGAATTTTTGTGTGTGTTGGGGATAAAAGTTTTTAAAGTCTTTGTGAGATAAAAGATTGGATGGTGGGAAGAGAGGATGCCATGGGGAATGATGAGCCTCCTCCTCCTGGTTCTAAGAAACTGTATTGGCGTTCTGCCTCTTGGTCTGCTTCAAGGACTGCATCACAAGTTTCCGAGGGTGAGGAGCAAAGTCTCAACATTCCCTGTCCTAATACTTCTGGCTCCAGTCGTAGTAGATGCCCACCTCCTCCTTTAACTCCTCGTTCCCATCACAACAGCAAGGCTAGAGCTTGTTTGCCACCGTTGCAGCCTCTTTCCATTTCTAGGAGGAGCTTAGATGAGTGGCCTAAGGCGGGTTCGGATGATGTTGGTGAGTGGCCTCATCCACCAACACCTAGCGGGAACAAAACAACCGGGGAGAGATTGAAGCTCGATTTGTCATCAACGCAGCAGCGGGTCTCAGATAAGAGCGCTGGTCTAGCTAAGAGGGAGAAGATTGCTTACTTTGATAAAGAGTGTTCAAAGGTTGCTGACCATATATACGTGGGAGGAGATGCTGTGGCAAAAGATAAGAATATATTGAAGAACAATGGGATCACGCATATCCTCAACTGCGTTGGTTTTATCTGTCCGGAATACTTCAAGTCTGATTTTTGTTACAGATCCCTGTGGTTACAGGATAGTCCGTCAGAGGATATAACTAGTATTCTGTACGATGTGTTTGACTACTTTGAAGACGTGAGGGAGCAAAGTGGAAGGATCTTTGTTCATTGTTGTCAAGGAGTTTCACGATCTACCTCGTTGGTAATTGCATATCTGATGTGGAGAGAAGGGCAAAGTTTCGACGATGCATTTCAGTATGTAAAGTCTGCTAGAGGTATTGCTGATCCTAACATGGGCTTTGCTTGCCAATTGTTACAATGCCAAAAGAGGGTTCATGCGTTCCCGCTAAGCCCTACTTCCTTACTTAGGATGTATAGAATGTCTCCACACTCTCCTTATGATCCTTTGCATCTTGTTCCAAAACTGTTGAATGATCCATGCCCGTCTTCTCTGGATTCAAGAGGTGCATTTATCATTCACTTACCTTCTGCGATTTACATTTGGGTTGGTAGACAGTGTGAAACCATTATGGAAAGAGATGCAAAAGCTGCTGTTTGTCAGATTGCTCGATATGAGAAAGTCGAAGCACCTATTATGGTGGTCAGAGAAGGCGATGAGCCTGCTTATTACTGGGACGCTTTTGCAAGCATTTTGCCTATGATCGGGGGCTCGGTGGTTAAAATTCAACCAGGTGACAGGAAGGTCGACGCATATAATCTGGATTTTGAGATTTTCCAGAAAGCCATCGAGGGAGGTTTTGTGCCAACTTTAGCTTCATCCAACAACGAACATGAGACTCATCTTCCTGCTAGGGAAAACAGTTGGAGCTCATTGAAATGTAAGTTTGCATCAAGGTTTGAGAAGGGTTTTCGGTATGTCTCCAAAACGCCTCTATCGAGGGTCTATTCTGATTCGATGATGATCGTGCATTCATCAGCCTCACCTTCCTCAACAACTTCTTCATCGTCATCTGCATCGCCTCCTTTTCTTTCTCCGGATTCTGTATGTTCAACAAATTCAGGCAATAGCTTAAAGAGTTTCTCACAATCATCTGGGCGCTCGTCCTTGAGACCTTCTTCTATTCCACCATCGTTGACATTGCCGAAATTTTCCAGCCTGTCTCTCCTCCCATCCCAGACTTCTCCTAAAGAATCTCGTGGTGTCAATAATTCTCCACAGCCTTACATTGAACCGTCACCAAATAGAAAGGCTTCACCCTCTCTTGCAGAGCGTAGAGGCAGTCTGAAAGGATCGCTGAAACTACCAGGTTTGGTTGATTCTAACAGAGGCACACCTGCTTTTACTTTACATCCGGATGATAGTATTGACATAGTCTTCAACTTGGAGGGTATTAGAAATGGCGATCTAAATCCACCAAATGACTGCAAAGAGAGAACTGCTGAGTCAGATTTGCCACAGAAGGAAATGATATCCTTAATCAGTCGTACATCTGATAAACACAAATCTGGAGGTGATAACTTGGGCCAGCCTTTAGCATGTCGGTGGCCAAGTATGGAGATGATTACAGAACTGAGCAGAGGTTGCTTAGATTCAGAATCTGTTATAGCAATCCCGTTGCCAAGTGATGCTGTAGGAGAAACGGGTAGTAGGATTTTGTACATTTGGATAGGAAAGTCATTCTCTTTTGATAACAACTGTTCTCTAATAGATAGCAACAAAGCGGCGGACACTGGGGAGAATGTTGATTGGATACAGGTTGGTGAATCCATTTTGTCTCAGATGGACTTGCCTAAAGATACCCCTATAAAGGTAATCGCCAAAACTTTAGATGCTCTGTTACTTTTTACTAGTTTTAAAGTCTGCTTGGTCATCTTTGTCATGTCTTAGCCAACCAAACTAAATTTGAAGATGAAAATTACAATCCCAGCACTTTCATTACTGAAGATATAGAATCCATATGAATTCAGCAGTTGTATGTACTGATTTATTTTGTAGTGTTTGCATGGTTTCAACTTGTTATGATCCTTTTGATGTGTGTAACTGATAACTTGCTTCTCTTTTTTGTTCACAGATAGTTAGGGAAGCTGAGGATCAGACAGAGTTTCTTGCACTGCTGAGTGTGCTATAGCACCAGCCCGCAAGTTCTACACATTTACTCTGTTTTTTTCTTTTCTTTTTCTTTCACAGATTCCTTCGACCTCAATACTTTCCAAGTATTTCATTCAGCTTAGGTGAGAAATTTTTTCTCGGAACGCAGTTCCTAATACTTTTTCCTTACAATTGCATCCCATCTTGATTGTCACTTCTGAATTATCTTTATTTGCTGTCTTCTGATTGATTTGAGTTAGAGGATCGTTGGAACAAAAAACATAAAAGCTCGAATGATTGGTTTACAAAAATCTCATAAACCTTATTGTTCTTTCTGTTTAACGTCTGATGCAGAGATCTTTCTCTCTGCGCTTATGGAAGTTGATGTTGGAAGGAGGGAAACAGCTCTTTTGTACAGTGAGGAAAAAAAAACAACTTCTATCACATTAAGTCCTCAAGGGCCATTGTTAGCATTATCAGATATAAAACTGTAAGGTAGGGGCTTTATGAGGATTTTAGATAATGGACTTGTTACAAATGTTTACAAATACAGCTCAGCCACAATAGTTTCTTTTGTTAAACTTTTCCTTTTCGTTTATTCATCAAGTAAAGAACTCTGTAGGTTTTGAAGTCTAATTGAATAATTACCATCTTAAACACTTGATTTACTGTTTTCCTTGCCCTCCAATTTTGGTTTTTGCACAAAGTTCTCTTTTTTTTTTCTCTCTCAAAAACAGTAATACTGTAAAACCAAACGAAATGTCATTTCTGTTTCTCCTCAAGGCCTCACTTGGTGACACTACTGACTACTGTACATGTAGATATATTTGGTACAAAAATTAATCTAAAAATCAAAAGTAATCTAGAATTTGGAGTTTGGTTAGAATAAGCATTTGATGTCCCCATCTTGGTTTTTTAGTTACAGTTTTCTATTTGTTCAATGAATACGTTCACAAAATCTTCCTGAAGTAAATTTCATCACTTCGTCAATTTATTAACCTAGTTCCTAATGGGCTTATATAAAGAAAGCCCACTACTGTATACAAGGCCCAAAATGAAATCAATCTAGGGTTTACTCTTTGATTTCATTTTCACCTTTTCCCATTTACAAATAAATAAAAACCTCAGAGCAGCTTGGAAGCTGCTGAGTTTTTTTAGGGTTTCTGTTTCGCCGCTCAGGTTCGTCCTTCTCATCTCTCTCGATCTCCCGTTGTAACCCCTTCTTCTCAGCTTCAATTGCTATCATTTTCTTTACTGATTTGATTTTCTGGGTTTTGCAGGTTTCTTTGAAAGGATCTATCTTTGAGTAATGGCTCCAGCTAAAGGTGAGGCCTTTATATTTGTTTTTTTTTTTTTCTCTCATTGTTATCTGATTTGTTTCTTGTTACTTTGATTTACAAATTTTGATTCCCAAATCGTCTTCTTAATATGCTGTATTCACGATTGCTTGTAAATACTTTGTTTTATCAATAACCAATACTGTGACTGAACAGCTTTCTGAAATGTATGATTCTTGTCTGACTCTGTTAATATATCGTGTTTTGATCATTACGTTTCTCTTACTCGTGCTGATGTGACTTTTTTCTATTATGGTTTCATCTGATCATGTGCTTGTTTCTCTGTGATTTGCCAAGGATGAAAACTTTCTTATGAGCTGTTGTCTTTATAGAAACGAGTCTGATGTTGATATGGTATTGAACATAAAGTGTTTTGGGATTATGACGATTGTTTAAAATGTATTTGCATTTCGTTAATAGTAACCATTGTAATAGCTCATATACAAATTCAGGTTTTTGCCAAATCCTTTTTATAATGCTCCATTGTTTTTGCAGTTGATGTCACCAAGAAGGCCGACCCTAAGGCCAAGGCCTTGAAAGCTGCCAAAGCAGTGAAATCTGGCCAGATCATTAAGAAGTCTGCTAAGAAGATCAGGACAAAGGTGACTTTCCACAGGCCAAAGACATTGAGCATTCCTAGGAATCCCAAGTACCCACAACTCAGTGCAACGCCAAGGAACAAATTGGATCATTACCAGATCCTCAAGTACCCTCTCACTACTGAATCTGCCATGAAGAAGATCGAAGACAACAACACTTTAGTCTTCATTGTTGACATCCGTGCTGACAAGAAGAAGATCAAAGATGCTGTCAAGAAGATGTATGACATTCAGACCAAGAAAGTCAACACCCTCATTAGGTAAAAAACACACTTGGAAAACTAAAAAAACATCACCTTAGTCTTCGTTTTTTACTTGAAGAGATGATGTTATAATGTATCTTTTTGTTACAGGCCCGATGGAACGAAGAAAGCGTATGTGAGGTTGACTCCTGATTATGATGCTTTGGACGTGGCTAACAAAATCGGGATCATCTAAATCTCATCCATCTGTCAGCTCTGTGATTTCACTTTATCCGGTTGAAAACAGACTTCTGGTTTTTCTTTTTCCATAGTCTCCAGTTTTGCTAGAGAAATTAAGATATTATCTTTTGTTATATGCTTTTTTTTTTTAATCTTTGGATTCGAAGATTAATTATATGGTTTTGGTGGTATTTGTTGATGAGTCCATATCTTTTCTTTAGGTCTTGTTCCAATTTCTTTATTCTACTTCTATGGTCCCGGTTTAGTATTAAACCAACTCAAAATTCAATTGGCACATTGGTCTCCAAGTCTTCATATTCTTTATCAGTTTATTTAGATATTTTAGAAATAATACAGTACTGAACGCTTTATTGTGGAGCCTGAACAGTGAACACAATAAGCCAATCTGTACGCGAGAAACTCGTGGTTATCGGGAGTTCATAGCAAGGTTCTTAGAGTTTTTGTGACAAAAAAATAAATTAAAAGAAACAAAAAAAACAGAAGAGGCTCTCTTATATAATAGACTCAAATGATTTATAAGAGACGCTACGTGTCCTTATATCGTTGGTGGACAGAATAATACAAAAGCGAATTTTTTTTTTTTTGAGACAATTAATCTCTTCTCTCTTTCTCTGTTTCTCTCGCGATCAAGTCTCGATCCGACAAAGAAAGGTCTACTTTAATCGGAGGTTATAGAATCAGTGGAGTGTTGGGTCGGAGGCGATTTGAATCGGCAGATTCCAAACCCTTCCTTCTGATTCCAAATTCCTCTAAACTCAGATTTATTTTCCTCTCTCTCTTTCTCTCGCGATATGCTGAAACGACAAAGGAATTTGGAATCAGAAAGAATAATTTGGAATCGATTGATTTGGAATCAGAGGAAGGGTTCTGGTATGATCCATTTTTTTTGATATTGTTAGTGGCGAATCCTTAATCGCTTGTGTGTGGTTTTATTTTGACAGATTTGGGTCTGCTTTTTTCTCAACTTTTATTGCTTTGAATCGTTTTTCATGTGGAATCAGTGGGGTCAATAGCTTGGTGTAGTAGCTGTAGAAAATTAGATCATTAATTCTGTTAATTTACTGATATATTCTTTGTTTAAGTTACTGAGCCTGTAGATTTGTGTTGCTCTTGCTCTGTAACTATCTCTCAACCAATTCATAAAACTAATTGCAAGGATAAGAACCAAGATAAGGTTCTGATTCAGAACAAAGCCTGTATGCTTTATAGCTATAGCTTGTTTTCATTTTTTTATCACGAATTCTGAATTGAGATGGTGTTTTGTTACTACTCTTTGTTTTGGCTCTCATGGTTTCTGCATTCAGTCATGGCTTTTCATAAATTTGTAGTTCCTGATTACGTTGTTGGACAATCTGAAGCTGAAGCTTCTAAAGAAGGGAGGACCTTAGCAGATTTTTACTATGGGTGTTTGGGATATTCCGTCTACATGACTGAAAAAGACTCATCTGCCATTAAGCAACATACAAAGACTCAGCTTCCCGTTTGTGTCGGCCTTGAGGTTTGTCATTCATATCCCTTTTCTCTAGTATTCATTACATTGCTTTTGAAAGTTAGATAATTATGCCATGGTTAGGCTTTCTTGTCAAACTATTTGTTGGTCCATGTGTATGTATGCATTATTTTGAAGACAGTATCATCTTCTGCAAAAATGGAATACATATATAGAACTTGATAAACTTCAGTGGCAAGGAATATGGTCTACTTGGTACTGTTTTCCATCTCTACTTTCTCCATCGAACTTTCTTATTTTTCATTGCAGATACTAGCAGATAGAAGAGCAGCTTCTGGCAATAATTCATCTGTTCCAGTTCCTGCCCGTGTTCAAAATAGAAACGGTACACCGAATCTGCTCTTATTCACCAGTTTACGACAATGTAAGTGTGTCCTACCTCTTGTTTGCTCATCATTTTTTTTCTTTCTGTTGTATAGAATCTCGGGATCTGCCTAATTGATTCTGCGTGAATACAAAACCTCAAAGTTAGATAACTCTTAGGTCTACAGTAATTAGTCTGGTAAAATTGATGTTCTTGTTAACGCTGCTGCTGGCAATTTCCTCGCTGCTGCTGAGGATCTGTCTCCTAATGGCTTCAGAACAGGTTCGGTTCACTTTTTGATTAATGATTTGAGAGGAATTGTGCCTGAGGTTTTGTCAATTTGAGTGTGTTCGTTTAGCTAAAGGAAACGTTTTTATTGTGTGTGTGTGTGTGCAGTCTTGGACATTGATGCAGTAGGAACATTCAACATGTGTCACGCAGCACTTAAGTATCTTAAGAAAGATGGGCCTGGGAGAGACTCATCAACTCGTGGTGGTTCGATTATTAACATAAGTGCTACTTTGCACTACACGGCTTCTTGGTACCAAATTCATGTTTCTGCTGCCAAGGTAATTTCCTTTGTATGGTTAGGAAACAGGGAAAATGATATTATCATGATGATGTAGATCAAACTATCTTAAATTTGGAGCAAATCAGTATTAAAATTAATCATTCTCTCCATTTATAAATTGCACTTCTGTTGTAATATGTATTAATGTTTTTATTATGTTTTGTATGTTTAAAAATTAATTAAAATGCATTATTTTCTAGTTTTATAAAATCTTAAATGTTTACACATTTATACCACTTCTATTCTATTTAAAATTTTTAAATTTTAAAAAACAATATTTTCAAAAATAATATTCCCAAAATAAGAACCTACCAATAAAAGAGAAAATTTTATCTAAAAGATTATGGATTCTTATATTCCAAACAGTACACAATTAATTCATAAAAAATTTAAGAACTTCCCTTATATGAACCCCCCAATAATCTTGCTCTAAAGACGTTATAATATATGAATTGTTTTTTTGCTTGTTGCCAAAAGAAGACAGGGAACATCATTGCGTCTTGATAATGTCGAGTATTCATATCAAAACCTAATAAGTTTGCAGATGGGTTGCACGAATCTGTTAAAGACTAAGATTGCCACGTTAAATTGTCGATCTGGTGATTAGTACACGAAGCTTCTTTAATATGTAATGTAAGGCTGTTATTAATTGGGACCTAGATACTACGGATTGGGCACAAACCGTCTTGTTATGGACGTGTTCAAGTTGGTGTCTTGTCTTTTGAACCGCGGTATTTAACATATGGGTTCGGGTGAAACATGTTAAATGTGGTACGAATTACACTTCTTTGACACTTTTATTTTTGTATATATAAAGGTTACGTTATGGGCTTCTCTTTATCCATCGAAGACGACGACACACAGATAAACAAATATGAGCAATCATCAAACTGTAAGATATACCCTTCTCTCTCATGTCCCATCTTTCTTTCTTTCTATTATCTTCAAAATTATGAGATTAGCATTTTGATTTTGTGTTGTCTTTTTCCATCATATGATTCCACTGAGATTATCGATCGTGTGTTTCTTCTGTCTATGTAATCTGAAATTACTTGATTTTTGTTTTTGTTTTGGGGAGAAGCAGGTGTCGAGGCAATTGGAGCCATGGTGTGAACTTAAAGACAAAGTGGTTCTTGTGACAGGAGCTTCTTCTGGTATAGGAAGAGAGATCTGTCTTGATCTGGCTAAAGCTGGCTGTAAGATTATCGCAGCAGCTCGTCGTGTCGACAGACTCAACTCTCTCTGCTCTGAAATTAACAGCTATAATTCAACCGGAATCCAAGCTGCAGCTCTTGAGCTTGACGTTTCATCAGATGCAGCTACAATTCAGAAAGCGGTTAAGGAAGCTTGGGAAATCTTTGGAAAGATCGATGTGTTGATCAACAATGCCGGAATCAGAGGCGAGGTCAAGACGAGTTTGGATGTGTCAGAGGATGAGTGGGAGAAAGTCTTCAGGACCAACTTAACCGGACCTTGGTTAGTCTCCAAATACGTGTGCCTTATGATGCGTGACGCTAAACGCGGTGGCTCGGTGATAAACATCTCATCAATCGCAGGGCTTCACCGTGGGTTGTTGCCCGGTGGACTCGCATATGCTTGTTCCAAAGGCGGAGTTGATACTATGTCGAGGATGATGGCACTTGAGTTAGGCGTTCACAAGATCAGAGTAAACTCGATCGCACCGGGGCTTTTCAAGTCAGAGATTACAGAAAGTCTCCTGCAGAAAGAGTGGATGAAGAACGTGACCGAGCGTATTGTCCCGTTGAAGGTGCAACAAACTGTGGATCCCGGGCTTACCTCTCTTGTTCGCTATCTCATTCATGACGCTTCTCAACATGTGTCCGGGAACACATACATTGTCGATTCCGGAAATACATTGCCCGGTGTGCCCATTTTCTCATCTCTCTGAATTTTAACCCCATATCTTGGGCAATAATAAGTGTATACATTTACACATTCTCTACCACTTTAAAAACTTTACATACATCATTCATGTTTTTACAAGATCAAACCAGCACAAAAAAAATTACGGAAAAGACAAATAAACACTTTCCCGAATGATTTACCACCCTTCTCAAATCTTCGGATTCAATGAGCAAAATCGATATACCTTGGAGAACGAAGCAATGACCATGACCTACTTCTGAAGCTTCGTCTCCAAAAAAAAGAATAAGCAGGTCGAACACCATGGGAATCTACATCTACAGGCACTATCTGCTTCAGAACTAACCGTGGTTGTATAAATCATTTTTAGCATTTAGCTGTCCCTCCCGGGAATTATTGATCAGAGATGCCAAAATCATTTCTATCATCGAGAGAGCCTCAAACTCTATATTAGTCGATGTTGGCGTAAACCTTTACCGAAATGTGGTTGCATCAAACGGACATACAATCCGTTCTTTGCTGTTAAAGAATCATGTGTACCTTCCTCTACTATCCTCCCTCCATTGAGAACCACAATGTTATCCACATGTCTCATCATAGCCGCTCTATGTGCTATTAGAATCGTTGTTTTGTTCCCCATAATCAATGTGTCAAGAGCCTCCTGCACAACCCGGCTCGATTCAGATTCGATAGACGAGCTTGCTTCATCTATTAAGATGATGGGAGCATTCTTCAGCACTACCCGCGCTATCGCTATTCTCTGTTTCTGTCCCGGGGTAAGTTCCACGCCTCTCATCCCGATATGTGTGTCGTAACCGTGAGGTAAGCTGCTGATGAAATGGTGAGCATTTGCAATTCTTGCTGCTTCCTTCATCTCAGCTTCACTCGCATTATGTCTTGCATATATGATATTCTCTCTGATTGTTGTGGAAAAGATTATGGGTTCTTGCTGAACCAAACCCATGTGGCTTCTCAACCATCTCAAATTATACAACTTCAAGTCTCTCCCATCTAGTAGGACTTGACCAGCAACTGGGTCGTAGTATCTCTCTACTAGTGAGATTATTGTGCTTTTTCCAGAACCCGAAACGCCAACCACAGCTACGGTCTGTCCGCCACTGATTTTCAGACTGAAGTTGCTCAGCACAAGTACCTCGGGTCGAGTTGGGTAGCAGAAGTCGATGTTCCTCAGTTCAATGCTTCCGTAGACATTAGGCGGTTTGAGAGCAGAGTTATCATCTGGTTCAATTGTAGGGACTCGATCTATGATCTCAAAAACTGAAATGAGAGACTTACGTCGCTTGAGGATGTACGGTGCTAATCCAAATGGCTCGACAAGGGCAAATGTAGCAAATGAGAAAACCATGTACTCTGTTATAGCTGTGGATAATTTCATATATCCGCGGTTAACAGATAACGCAGTGCACCATAGGAGGAGCGCATTGCAGGCGAAAAGAAGAAACTGTGAGAAACCAAACGCAAAACCAATGACCATCCCATGGAGAAAGCTCTGTCTGAGTATCCGCTGGAGCTGCATCCTGTACAGTTCCATCACTTTGTTACCAGCACAGAAAGCAACAACAGTGTAGATGTTTCTAACAGCATCCTCGAGGACTAAAGATGCCTTTCTATGCATCTCCTGTATGCCTTTTGAGAATCCGCCAAGCCACAGTTTCTGCAAAATCGTTTTGGGGATGATTAGAATGTTGTGTCTGCTGAATAAATAAACATTTCTGAGCTACGTGCATTGAGAATGAGGAAAAAGAATGAGATACATGCTAAATCTCTACTTGAGTTTGAAGGTTTGCAAAATCAGAAACACATGTCATAGAGGGGATAATGAACACAAACTGACTAAAATATAATACTCAATTTCAAAAAAAATTCTAGAAGGAACAATGCAAACCTGAGCAATGGCAGAAAGTGTGAGAATTGGCAAAGTTGCCAATGCAACAAGGGCCAAACGCCAACCAAGCAGCAACCCAATAAGAAGAGCAACAATAACGGCAAAACTATCTTGAATAAATATTGAAAGCCTGTTGCTGAAGGCAGCTCGGACAAAAGTAGCATCATTTGCTAAACGCATGGATAACGTATCTGGACTGTTCTCTTCATCATCGAACCATCCAACTTCATTACGCAGCATTGCTGTAATATCAGGAAAATTAATGAACTGAGGCAAGTAAAAATAGTTAAAATTTGGTGAAGTAAATTATAATGAGTAAAAAATTTCCAATACCTGAGAACATCATCCTCCGAACTCTCTCCGTCATTTTCTCCCCCATTATGCCAAAATAGAAGTGCTGCAAGAAATTGGCAACAACTGTCACAATCCCCATGCAGGCAATGATTAAACACCATTTGTCAACCTCCTCGCGCAGGTGGCCTCCTTTGCTTTTATAATATTCTGTCACTACCAACGCAATGACATAAGCCAGAAGAGGATTGAAAGAGCCAAAGATGGCAGCACCAAGACTCCCTAATACAGCATAAAGCCACTCTGGGAAACTAAGCTGTGCCAACCTCCAAAATGAAGGTGACTTCTTGTGTTGAGCATCCTTAGCCCACTTACCATTTGCTGTAGTGTCATCAGAAAAACTAAGAGGACGACTAAACGTCTGTGAATGAGAACGCTCGTTTTTAGGATCGGATGTTAAAAGGGGTGAAACAGGGGACTCAGGATCTGAACCGTTTGATTTTTGACGGGGACACTGAACATCAATTTTAGGAAGTTCTGGTAACCTCATCTCGAAACTATCTTGCCTTTTGATAGTTGGCTCTTTATCAGCATCGTCCAGAGGCAAGCCATTTTCCCCCACTTTCTCAGGTGCAGGGCTATGATCATTAGGTGATTCTTCAGTATTAAAACACAGGTCCTGGGGACGGAACACACCATTACCTCTCTGAAGAGATGGAGACTTGATCATTTTGGGTGATGATGGTTCTTGGATGCCACAGTCAGCTGACGAGTCTCTCTCAACCTGAAACACCGCAGACTCCTTGTAGTTCCTAACTGGCATCCTGGACCAACATAAAAATTCCTTCACAAGTAAGCACCAGAAAATTCACACTCCTAGAGATTATAACAACAGAAACCAATGCCCAAACATATAGTCTGCCACATGACTACTACACGACTTAATAATTAAGTTCTAAGCTATCATACCTTCTTGGAAGCTTTGTTGCTTCTTCACACTTCAGAAGCTCAGCATACAGCCCACCAAGATTTATCAATTCATCGTGTGTACCCATTTCAACGAGCTGACCTTCCTCCATCACGGCAATATAGTCAGCATTTCTAATCAAACTTAATCGTCGGGCTATTATTATCGTTGACCGTCCCAACATCAGAAGATCGAGAGCCTCCTGAACAATTCTTTCAGCTTCGAAGTCTAGTCCTCCAGTTACTTCATCTAGCAGAAGAATTGTTGGGTTCAAAAGCACAGCTCTAGCAATCGAAAGTTTTATTTTCTGCTCCTCTGTCATTGATAAACCGGCTCTCCCGACCTAGAAGACAAACAAGGCATTTCCCACTTCAATGTTGAATACCAACTGAAAGAAAACAGGATTTCATAACAGTTTTTTTTCACATGATGTCTACCTGAGTTTCATATCCTTTCTCAAGTGAGCTGATAAATGTGTGTGCATGCGCAATTTTGGCTGCCTCCTCTATCTGATCATGAGTAGCATCACGACCATATGCAATATTCTCTCTTATGCTCAAGCTTAGCAGAGCAGGCTCCTGGGTAACCAGGCCTATTTGGCTTCTCAGCCACTCCAGTTTTAGATTTTTAATATTTTCTCCATCAAGGAGAACTTCTCCTGCATAAGAGAAAACCAAAGATGGAGTCAGCTCATAATTTTCTCCATGGACAGGTGAGTGGTGCATCTTAAATGACAAGTCAAAGTACCTAATGTTGGATCATAAAATCGTTCCATTAACGGAATGATGCTGCTTTTTCCAGAACCATTTCTACCAACAAGTGCAACTGCTTTTTTAGCAGGAACCGTCAGGTAAAATCCACTCAAGATTGGAATTTCAGGCCGTGACAGATAACTGAAATACACATTCCGGAACTCAATATTTCCTTGAACAGAAGCCAGCACATCTCCTTCTTGATTAGCCACAGAAGAAGAACGAGTTATCATCTCAAAAAGTCTATACGCAGCAATCCTTCCTTGATCAAAAGAATAGAAGTTCGTAGCAGCTTGGTTTAAACCCCTGCCCAACAGAATATGCATAATCAAGACATTATTCTATGTAATAACATGTGTATGTATGTAAATGTAATGCTAACATCAACCGAACATGTATTAAATATGATGTTAGTAGAGAGTAGAGACTGGGAAGATTTCTCCACCAGCAGAAAAGCTTACAGGCCACTTAAAATAACAGCAAAAAGAGCTGCTATGATTTCTCCACCATTTGCCCTTCCATTGTTAACGAAGAATCGTCCAATCCAAAGTTGCAGGGCACACGAGCATATAGCAAGCCCATAAGTAAATCCAAGTCCAAGGCCTTGCACAAGACTAATTAATATGCCATATCTCAGGGTTGCTTGAAGGGAGGTTGCATATGAATATTTTGCTAGAGTTTCATTTGTAAAGGCATATAAAGTCCTAATGTAAGAGATTGCCTGCACATTTAAGATAAATCATTCTAAGAATAGAATATTCATACCAGACTCTAACTGAGGCAAATAACTAATCTCGGAAGGGAGCACTATAAAATGGGAACTGTAGGGTATACATTACAAAACCACTTGTAATCATGCATAAACTGGCAGAAGCTAAACTGATTCTTGATCGCGGTAAACCTCACTGTATCTACTGAAGTAACCTAGAAATGCGTGCCTAAGTGCAACCTTAACCCTCTTGGATTCTGCCTACCATTTTCTGAACTTAACAAAAAAAGTTTGATTAAATAAGAGCTAAAAAGAAAAGATGCTTAACTCTCTAAGCATAATTCTAAGTCAAAATATGCAGAAAAAGAAAGTTGGATGCCAACAAGGCACATATGTATATGAGAAAATATAGTGATACAAACTTTTAACAGTTAGTTTTTAGCTTCCAGTTTTTATACTTCAAGTATTCAGCGATCATACTGGAAAAAACTTCAAGTTTTAAATTGCGGCGAAGAGAAAATCTTGATGCTAGTTTCATAATCTCTCAATAAACCTATCAATCGTAATACCTGTTCAGCAATACCGGCTGCTTCAGCATATGCATCTTGTATGTTCTCAGCAAGTCTGTGGAGAAATATATTTGATATGCCTCCTGCAGCAACAATGAAAGGACCGGTGGCTAATGTAATCAATGCAATTTCCCAGCAGTTGACAAATCCAATAATAAGTCCACTGATAAACGTAGCCATGTTATGAATATAATTTCCAACCTGCAAAGTCCAGGAACAGGAAGAAGATTAGAGAAATAGCATATAACTCACAGTGAAAAGGAAAAGATATGAACGAGAAAACTCAGAGTAGTCAATATAAAGGGAGCTGGACAGACATACTTTTTCGCTTAAAGCTGACTGAATGAGTAAGACATCGCTCAGCACTTGGCTCACAATATCCCCATTATTACCATATGTATCAAAGAAACTCATATCCTGATTCAATAGTACTTGGACATACTTGGACCTGATCACAGCGGTCTGCCTCTCTCCAGTCAGAATCCAGCAAGAAACCTCTATTATAAGAAACATTTAGTAAGAGTGACTGTTAAATAAGAAACATTTAAATATGTATATTAAGCAAAAAACAACTTACCAATCCAACCAGAAAAGAAAACACCCCCGGCGATGTAGACGATAGTCAATGAAAGCTGCACAAATGAGCATAAGTAACTTGAGATGGCTGGTTCGTATCAATGCTTTCAATAATGGAAACTGAAGCTAAACAGTTCAAAACACTCTTTCTCTCAGTCTCTCTCTCCCTCCAAACTATTCTAATGGCAAACTGAGAAACACATAATAATTAAGCCAAAAGCCAATTCGGAGGTAAATCGTCAAAAGCGAAACTAACCTCGACGAGCCGGTCAAACTGATCCCGAGATCTCTGGTGAGTCGAATCATTAGAGAAAGCAAGAACCTCAACAATCTTGGCGAAGTAATGCAAGTAAACAATAAGCGCAGTACCATGAGCAGCAGCAGCAACGGAGCCAACAATCATAAGCACCCAATCGAAACGGTCAGCGCAAGCGAAGAGCTGAGAGAAAGGAACAGCAGCAGGAGGTGGCTCAACCTCGTCTAGCTCATCAATCTCTTCATCAGCGTCCGCTTGCGCTTGCGCCGCCGCCGTACCCGTGCCACCACCACCAGACTCAGCACCAGGGTCGAGATAAGGAGAAGGAGACTCGGGAGGCTCGGAGACTTCAGAGACTGGAGTTAACGGTTGCATATGAGGTGGAGACCATCCGAATAAACCTCTGGAGATCATCATCTTTGGAGTCCCCGAAGGAGCTCACCACGACGACTCACCTTCTGTGTATAAGAAGAGAAAAAAAACCCTAGATTTAGAGTTTCTTTAGGGATTTCGAATTTGGTTTTAATAGCTAAAATTAGCTCTGGATCTGTTCTAAGCTTTTTTTTTTTTTTTTGTATTAGATGAAGAAGATGGAGAAGAAGAAGAATCGTAGCAGAAGCGGAGAAGAAGAAAATAATTTTCTTCCGCCTTTTTTTTTTTAATTTAATTTTTTGTTTTAAGTTTTTTTTTTTTGGTTCCTCCAATAATTTTGGTGAGATCTTTTGATCTTTGTGTTGCCGTTGCAGTGCTTTGTCATGTGTTTGTACTGTGCCGTCAAACACAAAAGAGCTGGTTCTGCTAAACGGTCAATGCGACTTTGGATTTTTTTTGGGTACGTTTTTCTTAAAGATATATTTTTACTGGTGAATTAATGAAAAACGCGAATGCTAATTTAAAAAAAAAATGAAACAGTCAGTCTAATTTCAAGTTCTGAAAATAATGGATCCGCCAATGGTAAAAATTCTATGGATGCTGAGTTGAAAATGAACAATTGCTATTGGTCTGAGTTGGGGAAAATAGTAATACTGTCTAGCTGGTGCACTATGTGGTGTCAGGTGTGGTCCATATTTTGCTAAAGACTAAGAATTCTCTATGCACTGATTTTGCAGGAAAGGACCAAAGCTTGAAGAATAAAAATAGAATGGTCACTCAAGGGGACTTGCTTTGGCATAGCTAGAGAGAAAACATATTTTTTTCATGACGGGTCTAAAGGCTGCTTGATATGGATTTCAACATAGAAACGTCCGACTCTAGTTTTGCAAAGCTAAGTCATGATGAAAACACACTTACACAAACATGAGCATCTGTCTACAGGAACTGTGTAAGGCCCTTTCTTGCGCATCAATTACAAGTAGATTTCTGAATGGAAACAATTTTTTCTTGTCAGTGGCACTCTTATGTATTTGCATTGCAGCTGATATATCGCTCCCGGCCGAATACACGATATGCGTGGTCATTGGACTGAAAGAGATGATGTATATTATACCTTCATGTGGCTGCTCTAGAAATGACAGTGGGAAGAGTTACACAAGCTTCAAGCCAAGTGAGGATTTGGAGTGCAAACAGAGTGTGATTCAACTGAAGAGATAATATCATATACCATAGTTGGAAACAATGTGAAATATCAATACTCTGTTTCGTTTTCTGACTCTTAACATCACAATTTATAAGCCCTTTTTGGTTCAAATTGGCCAAACTATATATGTTGTGAAAATGAAGTTAGGTTAAAAAGCAGAGAGAGAGAGAGAGAGAGAAAGAGAGGGGTAATAGGCAAGTCAAGAGTATTGAATCTCACTTACAGGAAAAAAACAATATCGTTAAGAGAAGAAGAATGGACAAAAATACAAGAAATGGGCCTTTTCAAAACAAGAGATAACCAAACCAAACCAAACTTGATAATANAGAAAATATCATATACCATAGTTGGAAACGATCTGAAATATCAATACTCTGTTTCGTTTTCTGACTGTAACATCACAATTTATAAGCCCTTTTTGGTTACTAGCTAAAGCTATACAAAACTGTGGTTCAGATTGTGATAGGAGATCAAATTGGCCAAACTATATATGTTGTGAAAATGAAGTTAGGTTAAAAAGCAGAGAGAGAGAGAGAGAGGGGTACGTAATAGGTAAGTCAAGAGTATTGAATCTCACTTACAGGAAAAAACAATATTGTTAAGAGAAGAAGAATGCACAAAAATACAAGAAATGGGCCTTTTCAAAACAAGAGATAACCAAACCAAACTTGATAATTTTCAAACAGTGATCTTGAAGGAATCTACCACAGTGTGAAGCCTATCTTTCATCTTCTCCCACCTCCTCTCGTTTGCTCCCGTCGTCAATGTGTAGAATTTTCCTGCACAGCAGCACGCCAGTCACCAATGACTCTTTCGAAAATCGAACTAAAAAATAAAATCAGATATCATTGTAAAGTCATGGAGATGATAGGTACCATTAAACACAGTGATTACACCGAGGGCATGGCGGGTGTAGTTTCTAGCCTGAACAGTGAACTCAAACTGATAATAAGTCTTCCCATCAACATCATGCTGCATCAATTGAGACAAAACCACTCTCTATATAATTACACATAAGAGCATCAATACTCAATGTATTAGTTGAAAGGTTATATCTCAAAGGAGCAAACCTCTGATGCATCAACAAGGTTTGTTTTCTGATTTGGAGGGGCCAAAACTTTCTTTACCAGTGTTTCAGCGATCTGTGACCAGACACAAAATTCAAACATTTTGAGAGAATTTAAAACCAAAATAAGAAGAGAAGAATGTAACATTTCAATAGAACGTAACATACAGTACCTGCTTAGGAGGGCCAAACTCTTTAATAGTCTGTTTGCTAGTTGGGATCAAATTCACACTAACGCTTTCTAACGGCTCAATAACATCTTTGTATACCTTGTCTTGACCCTCAATCACAACTTCCTAGAACCAATATTCAAAACGAGGTGGTTATAATTTTGTAAATGGGTCGGCGCGGTAGGTAGTTTAACTAAAGAAGATCACAATGATACCTGCCACCCAAATGGATAGATAAAAGAATAAGCATCCTTATTGTCAGAGACAGCAAGGAATCCTTTTTTGCTTTCTGCAGCAACTGAGTCATATACATCAATCCTCTTAGGATAACACATTTCACAAATATATGCAAAAATAAAAAAGAAAATTAGTGTCAAAAGGCAAAATCTGGAAACTAAGATAGGATTAGAGAAAATCAAAACTTACATGATACTGGAGCTCTACTTAGCAATGAGATCCAAGGAGCAACAATACCAAACGTTACAACCAGACGTCTCTGACATTTACCTGAAAAAAAAAATTAAAAACACACAAACTTTGTAAATGGTAAAACAAAAAAAAATAAAGATTCATTTTTATAGTTGCCATCAGGGCAGCAGAATCTGGAGAGAAATTGTGATGAATTGAAACGAAACCCTAAAAAGTTTAATAAGAAATCGCAACAAACCTTGAAGATCAGAAGAGGAAGACGAAGAATGCTCAGCTTTTACAAGAAATGAAACTCCTTTCCTAGAGCAAGGAACACCACCAACAACCTTAGGGATGGAGATTGGAGAAGAAGAAGGTGTAAGCTTCAGAGAAGCCATTGGCGAAGAGATTAAAGTGTATATGTGGTCGATAGAGATTAGATCTTCTGTTGTCTCTTTATGGATGGATTCGGTTCTGTCTCAGTTTTTATCCACTTTGAAACTTCCTGACCTTTTAAAAAAATATGCCAGAGAGAACGTATATTTGCAAAAAAAAAAAAATATATATATATATAAAGATCCTTCGAAATAATAAATCTTTCCGGGATAACCCCGACACAACCAACGCTTCATATTACAACCCCGGCGTCGATGCCTACCAAAATTCCTGGGATCCGAGACCAGACCCGATACGAAAATTAATATCCGGAGTTCCCTTCCGGATCTTGGAACGTCGATTTTTCATGTTAGGATATCCGATATAGTAGGATGTTGTCCGAATTCACTTTTTTTTAGATTGATTATACTAGTATTTTAAACTGATGACAAAATAAAATAATATATAGTTTAAATAAGTCGTATTTTTAAGGATGGGTAGAAGAACTGTAGAAGACAAGGGTGGTGTTGAGCTAAGTGATCATCTTATTTGATTTGATCATCTTATTTGATTTGAGGAAAAAGAAAAAAAAATCTATATAATAATAACAATCTGAAAAAATACGACCAACAGTTGTGTCTTTTCAATCGTACCTTTTGAATATTGAAAAAATGCGATTAATAGTTGTGTTTTTTCAATTGTACCTTTTGACTATTTTCTGAATAGTCGTGATGGATCATTAAAACAGTTATTTATGAAAATGTACAACTGTTCACTGTAAAGTTGTGTTGATTGGAACATTCGTGTATTTTGAAATCTATATATATATATTTGTCTATTTGAACTGTTTTCATTTTTTTGGTCATGACACAAAATCAACTAAAGTTTCAATCTCGATGGTTTTTACATTCTAAATTATTTTCTAACATTCATTCTTTTAAAAGTCAAGAAATTCTTCTAATTCTTAATTTAACAAAAGATTTTTGGAATGATGAATCTAATTTATATTTTTTAGTTAATTTTAAATATAAAAGTTTAATGAAAATACCAAAAGTGTTTTTCCAAGAGTTAGATGGATTACATAGTGAGTTTTTGGATTTGACTTTTCATTATGGTAATAAAGATGCTTTCTATTTAAAAGCTGTTGATATTTACATTTTTATAAATATTTTATTTATTTATTTTTAGACAGAAACTTCTTTGGTTGTGTCTCTTTACAAAATTTGCATCTGTTAAATGTAAAGTTGTGTCTCTTACAAAGAATTGTGTCTATTCAAATGTTTACGTCTTTAGATATCTATATATTCGTTCTTTTTTAAGAAATCTTTAAACATCTATATATGTTCTTCTTTTGTGAAATTTTTAAACTTTCTATTCAACACAGATATTTTTTTTCTCATAAATCTGAATAAATGCAAAGAACAGATGCATATTTTCCTTATACATTTTCATCAAATATTTTATTTATTTATTTCTTGACAGCAACTTCTACGGTTGCGTCTCGCTAAAAGTTTATGTCTTTTCATAATATAATGAATCAAAATAAATTGAAATTCAATTTTCAACATCATTCTCTACTCTATAAATTATTTATTTCGTTATACTTTTTCATAAAATATTTTATTTATTGACAAAAAATTCTATGGTTGGGTCTCTTCAAAAAGTTGCATCTGTTGAATAAAAAGTTGTGTCTCTATTCAATAATGATTTTTCATAAAATCTGAATAAATGCAAAGAACAGTTGCATCTTTTATACATTTTTATAAATATTTTATTTATTTATTTTTAGACAGAAACTTCTTTGGTTGTGTCTTTTTACAAAATGTAAAGGTGTGTCTCTTACAAAGAATTGTATCTATTCAAATGTTTACATCTTTAGATATCTATATATTCGTTCTTTTTTAAGAAATCTTTAAACATCTCTATATAAGTTCTTCTTTTGTGAAATTTTCAAATTTTCTATTCAACACCGATTTATTTTTTCATAAATCTGAATAAATGCAAATAATAATTGCATCTTTTCGTTATACCTTTTCATCAAATATTTTATTTATTTATTTTTTGACAGAAAATTCTACGGTTGCGTCTCTTTAAAAATTTACTTCTCTTCATAATATGATGAATCAAAATAAATTGAAATTCAATTTTTAACGTCTATTCTCTACTCTATAAATTATTTATCAACATACATAATTTTAACAATGATGTAAAAATAACTTCTCATCACTGTGAGAAAACTATTGCAATTTTGATTTATTTTATGAATCATTGTACTCCCTATGTCTCTAATAGATTGATGTTTTGACCTTT
This sequence comes from Camelina sativa, assembly GCF_000633955.1. Classification (NCBI taxonomy): domain Eukaryota; kingdom Viridiplantae; phylum Streptophyta; class Magnoliopsida; order Brassicales; family Brassicaceae; genus Camelina; species Camelina sativa. The sequence goes on from NC_025693.1 coordinate 25,133,998, forward strand.
TCACATATATTAAGAAAAAATTAAATTTTATGTATAAGTTAATTTATAAATACTTTTTGGTAGAAAGAGAAAATATAAACCTTAGATAACATGTCATGTGGAGAAAAATAAAAAGTAAAAAAAATAATTTAGTATCTTAGTGTGCAACATCAATCTTTTAGAAACAAGAAAAATATTAAAACATCAATCTATTAGAGACAGATGAAGTAATTATTAATTATATTCAGTATCTGAGTATAATTCTTCATAAACTATGATTTTTATTTATTAATATATATTAAACTAAATTATTCTAACCTATTTAATTGAATCATTGCAACATTTGCTATATTTAATATTTAAGATCACATCACTTGGATAAAATCTTCATAAATTATTATTTACTAGATTTTAATTAGAAAAATATATTTAAATGAATTATTACAACCTTTTTAATTAAACCACAATAAATTTAGTTTATTTGATGAACCATTAAAGCTTTCCATTTCTATCGTGAATCCTTTGCAACTTTTGGAAAATTTGATATTTATAGTTGTGTCTATGATACTAAAATATAATTAATAAAAATTTTGTTGTCATTTAATTAAATTAAAGTTATTTGTCTAACAACTGCAATTTTTGGTTTCTTTTTTTTTATCGTATATTTCTGTTTTGATTGTTTATATTTAACTATAACCGGCTAACATTTTCTTTTATAAAATGTCATATTTTCATTACAACTCTTCTTTATGTTCCTTTTTTAGATATGTGGATTTGAGTACATCAAATTTTATTTAAAAATGCAATTATCTATCATATGTTTATAGTATTAATCATTATTTAATTAATCGTAAAGATTTTTTTAATCATATGTCTATAGCATTAATTATTATTTATTTAATTACATGTGAAGGTAACATTGTTTTTAAGAATATTTCTCAATTAATCTATGAAGAAAATTTCAAAAGTTTGTACTTTTTGACATTATTATTAATTATCTTAATAAAAATAAATAATTAAAAAAATTTGTAATAACTATTTTATTAAAATGAGCTCCCCCGCGATATCGCGGGGGCACGATACATAGTAAATAAGTTTTTTTATAGATGTTTTTAGGTCTGGGCATTCGGGTTTGGGTTTTCGGGTTTTCAGGTTTACACATGTAGTACCCGATCGGGTTTTGTATACTATCGGGTCGGGTTTGGATCAGGTTCTTTCGGGTTCAGGTTTTGTTCGGGTATACCCGAAACCCGAAGAACCAGATCGGATTGTCCAAAACCCAATCAAAACTTGATCATGTTCAAAGCAATGCAATCTCAAATGTTCAAACCAATGCAATGTCAAATGTATACAAAGGTGACTTAAAGTCTTAAATGCAATGTCAAATGTTCAAAGCAAAAGAAAAAGGAATTCAAGTCTTCCAAAACATTCTACAAACGGTTAAAGATAAAATCAACTTGCATCTTTTATTCTTTGGTTCACTTCTCTTTTGCATCTTCCCTTTGGCATGTGAATAACTTAAGGTCCTTCTGAATCACTTTCAAACTCTGAAAAAAACAATTACAAGCATTGAGAGATAAGTTTATATTAACACAAAAAACTTAAGATAGTAAGCATTAAACAAGATTAGAAACAAACCTCTTTCAAGCCCATCCTCAAACTCAAACTCAGCAAGTATTTGTGCATTTGTGTGCACAGTATCTTCAAACTTAAGGTCTTGCTTGAGCCACTGTTCTGTACACATAAAAATCTCCACTATATAGTGTGTGAGACAACTTCTATATGGGTTTATAATCCTTCCACTAGTGCTAAAAGCATTTTCAGAAGCAACTGAAGACACTTGCATAGCAAATAAATCCCTAGCCATTTGAGATAAAATTGGATACTTGCCACTGTTGACTTTCCACCAAGAGAGTACATCATACTCAATTCCCATCATCAATTCAGGATTCTCAACTTCTTCCTTGAGATAAGTCCCCAACTCATTTGTGTTTCTAACTCCAATCTTTCTAAGCAATGTATCATACTTATGGTCCACTGGGTTGTATCCATCAAACTCATCCTCCATGGAGTCAAATACTCGATCTGTTTGTCTATCTTGAGTACTCTGAGTTGAAGACTGAGAATGAGAAAGTTTTTCATTTGCTCCTGCATCGTATCTTGTAGTATATTCTGTATACATTCCACGAAGGATGCTCAAAACTGAATCTTCCAATGCCGTAGCTGTTACACTCTTTTCCCCATATAGCTCCTCAAAACACAAATTTGCATATTGCATCTTCTTTCTCGGATCGAAAACACTAACAAGTACCAACATCTTGTTGATGTTCTGCATGCCATCCCAGTACTTGTCGAATTTGTCAAACATCTTTTCTGCATTTACTTTCACGTCGTTATCAGGACTATGACAAAGCAACTGAAGCTTGAATGTTATGTTAACTATCTCACCATAACACTTGTATGCATTCATAGTCGTAGATGCAGATACAACCAATGTCGCATGATAGAAAACTTGGAGAAACTTCACTAACCTTTCAACCTTACGCCAATCATCTCTCTGAGGAGGTCCAATCCTTTTCACTCCATTATCAATCTCTAAGAAATGATCATAATACAGCTTATCTTCAAACTCCATCCTATCAAATGCTCCTTTGAACTTTAACGCCCTATTCAACATCAAATATGTCGAATTCCATCTAGTGCAGACATCTAGTTGTAAACTTCCTTTTGAAAACTTACCAGACTCTACTCTCAGCTGAAATGACTTCCTGCTATTTGGTCCTCCTCTAACATATGAGATTCTATTGCGGATTGCAGTCACACTTGAATCAATCTCAGTCAGTCCATCCTTCACTATCAAGTTAATGATATGTCCAGCGCATCTCATATGCATAAAATCTCCACCCAAAACCAGAGAATCCTCACTAACTAAAGAGAAAGCAGACTGAAACTGACTCAAAGCACTAGTATTAGCTGTTGCATTATCAACAGTAATAGTAAACAACCTTTCTATCCCCCATTCAGCTAGACATTTCAGCAGTGTATTGGCGATTGTTTTACCTCTGTGATCTTCGACATGCTTGAATCCTAAAATTAGCTTCTTTAGACGCCAATTCTTATCAATGTAGTGGGCAGTTATGACCATATAACTTGAACCTGTGAATTAAAAAAAAAACATTGATAAGAATCTTCACTAATTGAGTAGAAACATTAATCATAATATATTGCAATTTGATTTTAAAAAACCGTACCAGTTACAGAGGAAACCCATATATCAGTTGTGAGTGAGACTCTTTGCTTGGCTGTGAGAAACCATTTTTTAAGAGTAGCTTTCCTCTCAACAAAAATCATTACTATGTCTCTTCCTGCTGTCCTTTTTGAATGCGGCTTGTACAGGTTCACCTAAGTGGATTACATAAGAAAAACATTGATTAGAATCATGTATTAAAAACATAAGAAAAAAAGTGATAGAAGTAGGATAGAAGTGACGCCTTGTTGCAAAAATGTTTCATTGCCGCACATTCTACAAACGACAATGGTAACTCTCCAATCACCACCATTTCACTCAATGCTTCTCTAAAAATATGCTCAGGCACTTTTCCAGATTGTAAACTCCCATCTTTACTAATGACCTGTTGACCTTCGGATGGATTTTGACAGTCTTCCCATGCCAAATATGCCTTGCATATTTTTAGATGATTCCACAAGGTTTTTGTCCCTGACTTTGTTGGACAGCTGAAATCCTTCCCATAATAGTTGCAGTTGCATTTGTCACGATTGTCCTTCATTCTTGTGAAATGTTGCCATACACTTGATCTTGGGTTGAGAGTCTTTTGGGTCTTAGACTCAGGCTGCTCAGACTCGGATCCGTCATTACGAGTTTGTTTCTTTTTGCTCCTTCGACTAGACTCGGGTGTTATAACCTCTTCTTCTTCGTGTATATCTCTCTCGTCATCATCAAAATTTGGAGATGATGAATCCATCTGCAAATCATAAGTAACAAGTTAAGAACTAATTTGTATAGCTTGTTCAACTAAAACAAAACTCAAACAGAGAGCTAAACTGTAAGGGCTACGAATAGGACAACAACAAACAATATTGTGTTGATATTATGACATGTTGTGTTGCAATGACCATCATTGATATTAGGACAACAAACAGTAACCATCGTTGATATTATGACATGTTGTGTTGCAATGAATTGATGATGTTTTGTGATATGATGGGAAAACAACAAACAATATTCAACAAAACAAGGCAATGACCACTTCAATAGACAAAACACAGTACCAATAGACAAAGAGAGAAGAGGGCTAATGCCAATAGACAAAACACACATCAACAAAACACAAAACAATAGATGGTAATGGAACAATAGACTATGGGGAACAATAGACAATACACCAATTGTCTACAATGCATATCAACAGACTCGACTGAGAAGAGCATCTCAGACAAGCGAAATTGTCATAAAAAGAGTAGTGACTTGTCCCACGAGGAACTCTAGCACAAAAAATAATTCCAATCTCTTGAACATGAGAAGCACAAAAAAGAATTCCAATCTCTAGAATCGTTAATATCTAAAACAAGGAAATGAGAAGCCAATCAGCCCTAATTTCAATCAATCGTTCTACTAAGGACTCAAACAAGAACAAGACATGAATTGTAGAAGCAAATCTCTAAACCAAGAACAAGAAATCATGGCAACAAGACACGAAGATGAAGAGCCCAATTTCAGTTTCAGTTTTACAAAATCTCAATTTTGAAGATGAAGAGAAAGAAGACAAACCTTTGATTTCCTCCGTGAAGTTTCAGAAGGAGGAGAAGAGGCGACAACCCTTTGATTTGGTGTATACAGTTTGAGGATTTGGTGTATAAATTTTTTTTTAAGAGAGAAACCGTACTTTCTGTCTGCGAGTGCGAAGAGAAAGAGTAAAGTAAAATGGATTTAGGGATTTAGGGATCGAGACACCAATTGTTATATTTTTGGGTTATTCGGGTTTTAGTTCGGGTTTCGGGTATTACCCGAACCCGATCGGGTATCCGAACTTAAGAAACATTACACCCGATTGGGTTTTACACACTTCCTGAACCCGAACCGAGCCACCTACTTTGGGTCGGGTTCGGGTTTCGGGTTTGGTTAATATGCCCAGGGCTAGTAGTAGTAAAAATTAAAGAGTATATTTTAACAGTAAAATATATTTGTGTGTACACATACATTTTTAGTGGTAATGTATATACTAGATTTGTAAATGGATATACATTAGTGTATTACAGAAAACAAAAAAAAATAAGTATTTTCTATAACTAAAAGTTTATCTCTTTACTTTTTATACATTGTTATTACTTATGAAAAGAATTAAATATATATTTTTTGTTAAATTTAACAATAAAGTAACTAAAAGATTAACCTTGAACATTTCTACAACTATTTTCTTTAACTAAAAGTGTATCTATTTACTTTTTTTTTCAACCAAACAATAAATTAAAAAGAATCGCCTCGGTTAGTTGTCTAAGCTGGAGGGAAGAGGTTTACAAAAGAAACTTTAGAGATAAGAGAACGCAAAGCACGGGCAAGACAATCTGTCTTTGTATTTGACGCACGGAGGATCCAAGAGATATAAAATAGTGGGAAGAAATCCAACAAGTTAAACTCATCGAGCAGGTTGGAGAAGGACGGCCAATCTTCAGAGAATGCACAATAGTGAGTAACTCACACAATTAGTCTCGAAATGTTGACAAGCGATCCTTGCAGCACGTATCCGCTCCATGACCGACAACAACGCTTCTAACTCCGAATGTAGGGGGAGGGCTCCATCTTAGACACTTGGCCTCCAACAACAAGGTTCGCTCCTCACCAACACAACACCACCAGCCCAATCCTGAATGCACATTGGTTGCTTTCCAAGAACCATTAATCTGACAACCAGGTGAAGAAATTTGGACCTCCGAAGACAGAGATGGAGCTGACATGACCGCCATAAAAGAAAGCGCCTCTTCCTAGGCTAACTTCCCAAAGCCTGAGCAATTATATCATTCGCCTCGATCTCTAAATTTGATTTTTATTTTTTAGTTATGGCCTTCCAGATTGCCCATAAATTCTATGATAATTGAAGAAGTTGATCAGAATCACCCTGTTGAGAGGCAACCTTCTAGAAAACAAAATCCAAATTCGAGTACACTGACTCATATGGAAAACCCTCTGACGAGACCAGAGTCGGAGATAAATCTCAAACTTCACACAAGCGAGGACATTCAAAAAAGACATGATTAATAGTCAACCGCATAGTCGCACCATTTACACCAAAATCACATTGGACAACTTAGTGTATCAATTTATTTTTATAGATAGTTTTTACTTACTAAAAATATTTATTTTATATTCTTTGTTAAATTTAATTTATTTTAAAAACTCTAAACCCACACATTGGACGGGTCCTAATCTAGTTGTATAGGTAAATTTTAATTGGCAACAACAGATTATCTCATCATTTGATTTTCATGTTTTATTTTAAACATATTTTAGTTTTATTCATAAAAACTCTTTTCATTACATGTTTCATGTCAAAAGCTTCCATAGCTTTTATTATTATCTATTAATGGGTTAAGAAATAGTATATTTTTGAGTATATATATGGAGCTAGCTATAACAATATTTAGCAAGCATGAGTATTACATACGCAAATTAGACCTTCACTTACTGCACTACACCAGCATCCAAAAACATGTTGCCCTTTCTCTTTGAAAGCTGCTACGCATGCATCGTTACGTTCGTTCCTGCGAACGGGACACGAATGATTTTTCGAGGCATAATCCACCCTGCACAGTTTTTGCTTCCGAGCATCCATCTCTATCAATTTATATAAACCAAAAGACATTTATATAAACAGTTGGAGACGCAACAACTTTGAAACTAAACCATGGTTTAGACCTCTTTCCTTTTTTTGTTGATTTAAACCTCTTTCCTTTTTTCTTTAATTCAACTAAATTTTCGCAATTAATTCATATTTTACAAGTAATTAACCAATTAAAATTAAACACAAAGCTGATATATTACCTTGAAAATGACTCAAAACGAATAACATAATAACGCAAGAAAACATGAACAATGTAGCAGATCTCATTAATTACTAGGTACAAACCCGCGGTAAACCGCGGCTGAACATTTTATTTTTAAATTTTTGTAAAAATAATTTATTAATAAATTATTTATAATGATTTGTCATTGAAATTTTTGGTTTAGAATCTTAGCAATTTTTTTAATTTTTAATATATTTATTGAAAAAAAGACATCATTTAAAAATTGAGGCTTGCTATTAAAAATAATTGTATTTTATACTTGGATATAAAATCTTAGTTTTTAAAATTCTGATTGGTTTATATACTTTTTAAAAAATAATTAGTAATTTCGTCCATAATTAATTAGAGAGACAAAATATTTTTTTTAAGATTTTTTTAGATTTATTAATATTTGATTTGTGAGTCTTTTTTTAATTAATTATATTTATTTAAATTAGTTAATTAAACTTAATTACTTTTTTTCTAATGGCAATTGAATGTAATTTTTTACACATTTTAAAATTAGTTTTATATTTGTACTTAATTAATATAGTAGGATGTAGCAGGTCAAACAAATATGTCTCGTAATGTATACACAAAGTTATATTAGAATACTACTTCTTTTTCCAATAACGATCATATATATATATCCAAACAAACGATATTAATGGTTGATTCTATTAAAAGATAGTGGTTTCACAGTATTTTGCGCTTATAACTCCACTTGGTGTCTAATGTATGGAAAAGAACGTGAAAGTACGTCTTATTCTTTTGGAATATTCTCAAAAATATATTTTCTTTCATACTCTAATTTCATGTTGACCATTTTAAAAATTATCTCTCTTTATATATAAAATGACCAAATTACATTTTATTTGAATGACAGCAAAAATGTACTGTCATCAAAATTGAAAAATCTTTCCGCCGAAAAACAAAACAAATTCCCGCAAAAAGAAAAAAAAGAAATTCCCGCCAAAATTTTTTTCCCGCTAAAAAATTTGAATTTTAAAAACTTTGTAAATGCTTTTAAAAATTTTTTAAACGTTTTTACAAGGTTGGACACCCATCTAAACCGTCTCCCTAAACGCTTTTACAAGGTTCAAAGGCGCTGTCCCTAAATATGCGTTCAACATGTGGATAACCCATCTAAACCGTCTCCCTACAAAGGATCGACTGTTGTCTTGGGGTCATATCCAAGCGGACACTTGCGGCTTTTGCTCCATATCTTCTGAGTCCAGAGATCACCTATTCCTTATTTGCGATTTCTCAGCCCAGGTATGGTTCCAAATCTTTAACAGGTTATGCCCGAGACAGAGACTTTTTTGCTCTTGGCCGGAGCTGCTATCGTGGACAAGTCGTTCCTCTTTAGAAGCCCCATCCCTCCTCAGGAAGCTGATTGCCCAGGTAGTCGTCTACAATCTTTGGAGACAAAGGAACAATGTATTGCACAATTCCATCAAGCTCTCCCCGCTGCTCATTTTCAAGTTTGTTGATCGAGACCTCAGGAACATCTTAACCTCCAGAGACTTGAGGCGTAAGTGGCGATCAATATTGCCTCTTTGGATCCGTTAACTCCCATATCTTCTTTGTAACTCTATTGTAGCCTTGTTTTATTTTTTTTGCCAAGGTTACTTTTGTAATAGATGCTACTCTATGTAAAGCCTCTAACTTCATTTAAATGATATTTACAGATTTAGCAAAAAAAAAAAAAAAAGGTTGGAAACTTTTTAAAAACCTTATAAAAGCATTGCAAATTTTTTTTGACATAATTTTTTTAGCAGGAAATTTTTTTTACGGGAAAATATGTGGATTTTTTTGTGGCGGATTTTTTTTTTTTTAGTGATTAAATTAATTTTCATGTAAGGGTAAAATAGTCATTAAAAATCAAAAGAAGGCAAAAATGAAAATGGCCAAAAATAAATATTTTTGAAAAAAAATATATGAAAAAGTATATTTCTAATAAATTTCCTATTTCTTTTTGTTTCTCACAATTTTTTTACTATTTATAAGAATTATTTTTCGACTTTTCACACGTGGGACCTAGCTTTTGAATGAAGCATATTTTTTTAATAATATTCCTCACACAATTAGGATTATATGACTCTTATAAAATCAATACATTACATAATTTCAGTATAAATTGATTAAATTTGGTTATATAGCTTGCTAAAATTGGGGTTTCGACCCCTGTCAATATTTGTACAAACTTTCAAATGCACCCAATAATTCATATACATCTTTTTATTTATTATTGTAATATATATGACATATTTTTTATATAATATTGTTTATTATGAGAAAAATATCCAAATGATATATAATGGCACGGTTTTTCATTTGTATAAATGTTTTTTTTTCTTTCCGTTTAAGAATAACTTTTTTTTTTCTGAAAACAATTTTTATTGATGGCCAACCCAATGGGCTTAGGCCTGAGATTACAATTTGTCAACAGTTACAAAACGGAAAAAAATTTCCGGTGAACAGAAATAGAGAAACAAAGTTGGTTTCGGGCGGTTAAACGGAGGCAGAGGATCAGACCTACTAGCTCCGACGAAAACAAGCCCCACAGCTTTGTGATTTCGACGCCGGATCCGGTTCTTTGATCGGAGTTTTCGAATCCTGTCTCACAACCCTCACCAACGGCGATTCAAACCCGCCACATGGCTTTCGGAATAGGTCAACACTCCGACTCTCCGCCACCCAATGAACATCGATTCCTTGACCTAGCAAATCGACATACTCAGACCCAAGCCTTTGGACTCCGAATCTATTCAACCGGAAATCTTTCTCGAGGCAAGAACAGAATTCAGATCCGGTTTGGTGGAAGCAAAACATGGAGGCAAGAGAGAGGAGGTGGTTCAAACCAACCTCTCAATACCCGGATCCCATGAAAGCCATCTAAGATTCTAAAAAGGATCTACTGTTAACCACCACAACACTCACTGGAAAACTCACCTATCCGCATGCGCCTTCCGCCGCTGCCGCAGCCAAGATCCTGACGGGTTAACCGTGAAAGACTTCTCTGCATCTCCTTCGGCGTCTTCAAACCAGGAGGAACCAGATCCAAAGCCTTTCGACTGCCCGTATATGGCCACAGCAGCAACGCATGCCGGAAAAACCACACCACTCCGGCGACGGAGAAGAAAGCTTGCCTCCCTCCAATTGCATCTTGTACCCGAGTCCTTCCTTGAAGCACAGCCCAACCTTACCTGACAATCGACAACAAACCAACCGCAAAGCACTGCCTCAAATGGAGTGAGAGAAGACAGATCTGATGCAAGAGCATCGAACCACACCGAAGAACTCAAAGAACAAACCCCAGCCCCTCACTTCTCCACAAAGCCAGCGAACCCACCAAGGAGACTCATCGACACACGGAGTCGCGAAACCCCGAACTGCCAGATCTTACTGCAAAAAACGATGCCGTCCTTAAGCTTCGTCATTGAGTCTTCACTAGCGACCACCATCCTACGAGACTCCGCTTCACGCGCCGAACAGCTCACCAGAAACCACCATCTAGAGACACCCATCCGAGGTCGAAGAATGGCTTTACAGAGGCGATACCGACATCGGAAAGAGCAAAAGAACAAGAAAAGGGGAACGAAAAGCGCTCTCCGACACCGGAAAGGCAAGCGGGAGAGGCAACCGATTCAGATCTAAAATCGAGTTTTAGAGAGAAAGAAGAGAAAAGTTTTTAGAGAAAGAAAAAAAGTAACCATTCAAGAGAAAAGAAATCAGATTAAATTTTGTCGTTAACGAAAATCATTGTTACCTGTGAAATACATTTTTCAAAAAGAATTGTAAGGTAATAGTAAAAAAGATAAAATTTGTAATGATACTGACAAGAATTATATTTTTATTATTATTTTGTCAATCCTTACTTTAAATATTTATACGGAGTATCGCAACTACTTTTTTTTTTTTTTTTTATCGCAACTACTTAGGAACAATATTTTGGTAAAAAATTGTATAACCGTTAATTATTTGGTTTCTTTTATCAATTGGTTAATAGTAGCAATCTAGGTCGAGTACGTACAAGGTAGTAGAGAATCACTAAGGACTTCCTTGGTTTTTGGTTACGTTTGCGTTTTTGAACAGTTGCAGTTCCTAAAAATTACCAATAATTACTCAAATCGTTTTATCCCTCTACATATTGTTTAAAAATACTATATCTCATAACTAGAATAATTACTAAGGTTGTTTTTGTAAGGCACTTCCCAATTAATAAAGAGGGGATAACATTGATTGTATCAACTCTGCACCAATGTGTCCACATACTTATAATTCAAATAATACCAAATTAATACATAATATACACATAATTGCATTGACTTTAACAAAGTAAAAAGTATGAAAATTTGATATGACATTTATTTTCACTCATGTATTATTTTTTCTTATTTGTCAACATAACCACCCACTGTTTTCTCTTATTGTCTTATATATTTTATTGTGAAGGTATAGTAAAACTTAGCAATTTTTGGATTATAGATAAAATAAATAAAAAGAGATTAGAGAATTGTAACTCTCTCAGGCGAGGTTATCGAGGAAACTATCACATTTAACTTTTTCGGCGCCGGTGGAGCTTCAGCTCACTAGCGTCGGAAAAACTTAACCGTCACTCCCTTCTGCTTCCAGATCCTGCTCTTATTCTTTTTTTGTTTAAGTTTTCCTCCAATTTTCCCCCTTTTTCAAGCTCTTTTAAACCCTTTATATCCCGACGGCTGTTTATCAATCAAAGGACAGAGGCAGTTTCCGGTGAACTCCCTCTCTCAACCTTTATCCACAGCACCAAAACAGAAGCATCTGCAAGTCAGCGAGTTATAAAAATCGAATCTCCTTTCGGATCTGAAATTTTCTTGATATGTACTTCACATCACCCCTGAAGAACCCTCACCCCTGAAGAACCCTCACCATGGGCTTCGTTACTAGCAGGAGGCATCCCTCTTGGACCAGTAGATGCGCCATGCTCAGGGGAGACGTCGACGGCGCAAGGCGATCTTCTTCTGGGAGCAACTGCTAAAAAGTCTGGAACGAGTAAGTCTTCTTGCCTCTTCGCCTCAACATCAGACCAACCTCATCTCAAACTATTGATGCATCGTTTACTTCCGATGAGCCCGTGTTCAAGGCAAACCTTTCAACCCTTTCCAGTCAGCCGCCTTAGTCTCTCTCCGTGGATAGCCAAAGTTCGATTAGGGTTTCCCTTGGTGGACCCTAAGTTAGCTTTTAGCCCATTAAGGCTCCAACTTCTTAAGCCCATTAGGTGTGCCTCAAGTCCAAATCCTTTTAATCCCAGGTATGGTCTCATATCTCAATTGTCGAAGTCAAAACCTAGTCGACGGTGTGGTCAAGATTACGATCCCTATGGAATCCATCGTAGAAGTAATTCACCGTTGTTACTATGGCAGAGCTTCCATCTTCTGAAAACCCTGGTAAAAGTATCCCTTAAGGCTTTGATCTATGAACCTTATTGTTTGAGTTTGTATGGTATTTGGTTCCCAACTCCAATTTGTCCGAGCATTGTTTATGGCTATGGCTTGTCCAAGTCCAGTTCTCATGCCTCAGTGAAACTAGCAAACCACCATAAGCATCAGAGAATCTCTACCTCTGCTCGAACCCTTGTCAAAGCTCTACACTGTGTAGCTCTTCTCACGCCGGCGAGAATCACAGCTTTGACCCTTTACTCATTGCTACTTTGTCATACTATTACGACAGTGGCAATCTCTTCATCCACCATGGAAGAAGAATCGATAATCCTTGACCTCACATGTACCAATATGCTTCATAGCTTTTGGCTCGAAGCTCTCTAAGAATCAATTGCCAATTAACCTTAACTACCTTGTTTATCTTTGCTGCGTTGTTGTTTTGGCATTGGGGAATGCCCATTTCAAGTTTGTTTTAAACAATGGATTCTTAGAATCCTTCTTGTTCTGTATTTGTTCTCTTTTTTAATGGAATGAAAGCAAATGTTTGTCCAAAAAAAAAAGTAAAAATTAGCATGGAGTATTACAAGTGCAGTAAAGTTCTTCATAATGTTCTTGACAACTGCATTGAATGCTTTTTTTTATCAGACGCAAAAGCTGCTACACATTCAGCCTCTTTCTTTTTCTTGTCACCGTTACACCTGTGAAATCGATCTAGCCATGATTCACGTATCTTACAGACTTTCGTCTTTTGAGCTTCCATTTATGTTACATAACAATACAATATATGAACCACAAGACACTGTAATTATATTTTTTTTTTAAAACTAGAATCGTACAACACATTACTATATATGGTATTATAGATTTATAGGAATTCTTTTTTTATATAGTTGTAGAATTTTTTCATCCAATACAAAATTCTAATTTTTTTGCTGGTAAACAATCAGAACTAATAAGAGATTGATATGAAACGTACCTCGAATCTGACTCAAAATAAGAAACATGATAACTTAAGAAAACAAGAATAACGTAGCAGATCTTATAACTATAAGGTTATCTATACTCTTAAAAACTTCTACTATATGTTTTCATTTATTGTTTAACACCGATGATAAATAGATCCACACATGATAAAGATAGTTAACTCTATTAAAAGATAAAGGTGGAGCCGTGGAGCTAAGTCAACACCTTTATTTGAGATTACTATATATGTACATTAGGTTTGGACCCGCACGTACGTGCGGGGTTAATTTCAAAAATTAAATTTGTAATCAAGTTTGTAATATATAATGTATATACGGATTATTTTTGCAAACCTATTTTTAGTAGGGTTGGACCCTCTGTTAACCCGTTCATGTTGGGATATTACCTGATCAAGTTTGGTTAAACGGGTTTAAAAAAATATAACCTATTAGGTATTTTTCAATACATGGGTTCAGTGTAGTTCGGGTACTATCGGCTTCGGATCGGTGCGGATTACAAATTTGAGAACCGATTAGTACACCGAGTACCCAAAAATAATGACTTGATATAGCATTTAAATTATAACTTTTGTTTTAAAACAAAAAAAGACATAAGAGTGTATGTAGAAAATATAAAAATAATTAAAACATGTTTGATACAAATATTTCGGAGTGGATGTAATTCATGTTTCGTCTTGTACCTGAATTCTAGTTGTATGGAGAATGCATTCTCAATAATGAAGATTCTCGATATATGACATTTCCGATATTAGACAATAAAATTATTCCCGATTGGAAACGGGATGGAACGAATACAAAGATTACCAAAATACCATTTGGGACAAACAAAAATATAGTTCATAGTATATTTATATATCATATAATAAAACAATATTATAAATTAGTTGACTTTTTATTTTTATTATTTTATGTCTGGTTCATCTATATTGCATTACGTTTCTTTATTTTTAAAATTTTAATATTGTAAAATACACTTTAATGCTTTTTAAAAAAACATGTTATATATAAGATTGTAAGCGTCGATATAATTCAAAAATAAAATAATATGGTTAGAAATAATAATTATTTATAATACATTCTAAAGATATATCATTATATATATATAGGTGATTGTTTATGTTGCTTTTAATTATAAATAGTAAGGATCACAAAGTTTCTTTTGGTTGCTTTGTGGTTATTTTCATTTTTGGGAATTCTTGATCACAAATTTTTGGGAGTGGATGTAATTATTTGATCAGTTTATTAAAAGATAATTAATAAACTAATTTACAAACACAGTAATCACCATCAACATTATGCACACAAAAAAGGATAGATTGTTTTTCTTATGAGAATTTTGTGTTTTTGCAAATATTATTTTTAGACATGAAATCTTAAATTTATTTCAATATTGTTTTTAAGAAACAGATGAGAACTTTATAACATAAAAACAGAAAAAAATGAATAATAATGAGAAGGCAGAATATTTAAGTCAAATTTCATTTTTGATGTCTCAAAATTCATTACAAATTTTAAGTAAAGTAAAGAAAAAATGAAATGTCAATCCGAAGCTAAAATAAATTCAAATGGCTCTTACCAATTTCAATGTTAGTCCTTCATGTTTTTTTTCATGTAAACCCCTAATTTAAACAAAGTTCACAAAAGATAAATAGTTTTGATCATTCTAATATTAAAATTAGAATTTTGCACCCTTCTAAAATCTCTTGCTTTCAAAGTATACCAAGAAATTTCATGAACCAAGATTGAAATCATCCTCCGGTTTGCAAGCAATTTGTTAGAAAATATATATTAACGCTTGAAATTTGTTCTAAACTTTTTTCCGTTTAAGAACATGTAAATACTATATTAATAGAGATCTATAATATAAACCTATACAACTCAACTAATTACAGTGTCTCAGACTCTTGAAAATGAAAAAAAAAAAAAAAATCAATAGATTATAGTTTCTCCGTCTAGTGCTTTGTACACTTTTCCTTGATAGGTTTACTCGATTCTCAAGTATGACATACTTCAAAATCTTTCCTTTCAATTCACCTAATAGACAACATGTAACAATATAATCATGGAGCATAAAAATAATACACTATTATAACTTCTAATTTAGCAAAAAATATGCGAGCATCCTTATGATTATTTATTGAATTATAATATCTATTTTGAATCCAATAGTTTTAGACTTTTTGTTTTGGCTATTTTTTTAATGTTTTTAGTGGACAAATTATTAGGGTGACTACTTGGCTGTGAGGAAAAAGAGATGATTGAAATTATTATTTTTAACTTCCTTATTATCTCTATTTAATTGATTTTTTTCTGGATAATACAACAGCCAATGCATGAATTTATTATTATAATCTCTTAGATTATTAATATAATTTCCTAAAATACTGGAATATTTTAAATCAAATATAATACACGACTAACTATAATTAGAAAACTATAAATGTTTAATATTTAATTTTGAAAACTATTTGAAAAACTTAATATATTCGAAATTAGTTATTTATGCTTTATACTCATATTAAAAAATAGTGAAATCTATAACTAACTATAAAAAAAAAAAAATCTTTTATTTCTTTAAAATTTGTTACCATTGTTTTAGGGGAAATTACCTAGAATATTACATAAAAGTAGGTTTATTACTAGACTAACACGTTGAGATTTTCGACTTACTCAAATAACACATAAAAGTTTGCAAATTACTTAATTGTGTGTTTTATTACAGATAATGCCATTTACATTTAAAATTGTCTTTGATTTTCAAGAGATAGGGAACACAAAAACCTTCAAGGATGATTCCTGATTTTTTGATTCTCTTAAATTTGGGTTGGCAAAAAACATGAGATTGATTCACTTTCTAATTTGATTCATCTTCTTTGACTAAAATCATGGCAAAAGAAAGAAAATTATCAGAGGTGAACTTATTTTGTGGGTTCACTGTTCCCTTTCTCTTTGAAGAACAAAGTTCACTATCAGGCAATGCTTCGTCTCCACGTTTTGTTCTTTACAAGACGGCTCGGATTTCTCCTCTCTTGTTGACTTACTACGGACTCTGTCTGGGAAATGGGCAGTACACTGTGAGTCTCCACTTCGCAGAGATAATATTTACCAGCGACAGTACATTCTACAGTCTTGGCAGACGAGTGTTCGATATTTATGTTCAGGTACGTCTCTGTGGAATCCAACAAATGTAAATCATAACAACTAAACTCTTACTTTATTTTTATATAACTACTGTCTACTGCTCACAGGAGAAGTTGATGATCAAAGACTTCAACATTGAAGAAGCTGCTGGTGGTACGGGCAAGCCAATCATAAAAACATTTGTGGTAAATGTAACAAATCACAATTTGAAGATCAGCTTGAGGTGGGCTGGCAAAGGGACAACTACGCTTCCAATTAGAGGAGTTTATGGCCCAATGATCTCTGCTATATCAGTTGAACCTAGTATGTTATCTTACTTCAAATTAAATCTGCTTTCACTTCTTAAAGGGGAATCTTATTAGCAGATAGATAGATGGTACGGCACTTAATTTGCTTGTGGCAGATTTCAAACCTCCGACGCATGATGGCAAGAAGAATATCCTACTAATTGTAGGAATTGTAGTTGCAGCAGTAATCTTCATTTTGGTCATCATACTTGTCGTAGTGTTTTGCTTCTGGAGAAGAAGGTCTTACAAAAATGCCATGGACAGAGGTATATATAGATAGACACTAGCTAGCTAGGTCTTTTAATAGTTTTTTTTTTTGGTCAAAGGTTACGTACTTTTGTGTAGGCTGCTTCTTTGTGTCTACTAACGCTTTAATTTGAATTTTTTTTAAAATTTTCTATAACCATACAGAGCTGAAGGGTTTAGATCTCCAGACCGGAAATTTCACTCTTCGACATATAAAAGCAGCCACTAATAACTTTGATGCAGCCAACAAGATTGGTGAGGGTGGCTTTGGCTCTGTTAACAAGGTTGTTATCCCTCAACTTTCTCTGTTTTTTCTACTTTGACAAAACCTAAAAGATGGCTACATTTTGTAAGAGATCATTAGAGTGGCTCTTTCTCTTGGTGCAGGGCGAGTTGTCAGAAGGGAGAATGATTGCAGTTAAGAAATTGTCTTCAAAGTCCAAGCAAGGAAGCCGAGAGTTTGTGAATGAATTAGGAATAATCTCATCTCTACAACATCCAAATCTTGTGAAACTATATGGATGTTGTGTGGAGAAGAAGCAACTGATATTGGTCTACGAGTATCTGGAGAACAACTGTCTATCTCGTGCTCTATTTGGTCAGTTTCCTCAAAACTTTTCGATAGAAACCATGCATGAAAGCTAAAAGTCCATATGATAATTTTTTTTCTAAAAAAAAAATTATTTCACAGGATCGAGACTGCAATTAGAATGGCCAACAAGGAAGAAGATTTGCTTAGGCATAGCAAGAGGACTAAAATTTCTCCATGAAGGTTCTGTGATCAAGATTGTGCACAGGGATATAAAGGCGAGCAACGTGTTGCTCGATGAGGATCTCAACGCAAAAATTTCTGACTTTGGTTTGGCAAAGCTAAATGATGATGACAACACACACATCAGAACTCGTATCGCTGGAACACCGTAAACTTTGTCTTTTTTTTTTTTACTAATGAGTTCCAAGTATTAAAGTTCTCATGGGTAAATCACTTTTCTTGATACTTTTAATACATTTGCATGTTACAGAGGATATATGGCTCCGGAATACGCCATGCGTGGTTACTTGACTGAAAAAGCTGATGTTTATAGCTTTGGCGTTGTTGCCCTTGAAATTGTCAGTGGAAAGAGTAACTCAAGCGTGAAACCAAGCGAAAACTTGGAGTGCCTTCTTGATCGGGTAAACAGTTTCCATCTATTCCTCTGCTTTAAAAAAAAACTGTTATTAAGTGAAAAAATAAACCACAGATCTAGTAACTTTGGTTTCTCTCTTCCTTCTCACGTGTAGGCTTACGTTTTGCAAGACATGGGATGCTTACTAGACCTGGTTGATCCAGTGCTAGGTTCAGCTTACTCAAAAGAGGAAGCGATGGTGATCTTGAACGTGGCGCTAATGTGCACTAACACGTCCCCGGCGTTAAGGCCAAAAATGTCGCTGGTCGTGAGTGTCCTCGAGGAAAAGACCGCAATGAAAAACCTGTTGTCGGACCCAAACTTCTCAGCACTGAACCTGAAGCTGAAGGCTTTAAGGAAATTCACTTGGCAGAGCGAAGCCTCCACAAGCGGACCTCGTACCACTGATGACTCTGTTGATGCGGAGGAGAACACATTAAAAGACGAAATAGTAGAAGACCCCGAACTTGAGTGAGAGTAACCCTGCACCATATTTGTTTAAGCAAATGATATGACATTATGGCCATATCCCAAACTTAGTTTCCAGAAGAAAAGAAAAAAAACAAGAAAACTAAATGTTTGTTGAAAATATGGTTACGAAGATGTTTTTTTTATATATATGTTAAACATTCTTAATTAGCAAATTAAAAACAGAACCATGTTAACCAATAGCCATCAGTGACTCCACTCGAGTATATATGTAGACTTATCAGACCATCTCCATCCCTCATTTCTATGAGGTGGTCCTCTCATGATCTCCACAATACATTTTTTTTTAAAACTATAAATGTGTACAACAAAATTAAAATAAAACTATAGTATGAATATGCTTTCCTTTTTTATAGTTGCAGTTTTTTTCTATCCAATTAAAAATTCCTTCTTTTTTTATTGATAAAGCATTCATTGATCACTGACATATTTTTTTGCTGGTAACATCACAACTACTAAGAGATTGATATGTTACCTCGAATCTGACTTAAAAGAAAGAAATATTACTTACTAATAAAAGAAGTCTATTGAATCTCCTAAAGCCATCCATCTCATCAAAATTAAAAACATCTTAGAGTAAGTCATATCATCAAGGTCTTCAAAATCTCTCCTCTAGGTGCCACTTGGCAAATGGCAAAGATCAATTCTATATTCTTCTTTCGAGATCAAACGCTTCCAGTTCTCCCACTTATTTATCAGTTAGGCCAAAGCCATAAATATTAGATCACACTCCTCCATCCTCATTTTTCTTTAAATATCTCCTCTAAACGTTGCTTCCTCTTTAGATCCTTCTACCAAAAGCCTTTTTCTTTCCTTTTTAATTTCAGTGCCGTCTCTTATTGTATGTTGTCGATACCTTCCGATTTTTGGTGTTTTCTTGTAGTGATTGCTTAAAAAAACCATATCTCATAACTAGAATAATTACTAAGGTTGTTTTCGTAAGGTACTTCCCAATTAATAAAGAGGAGATAACATTGATTGTATCAACTCTTCACCAATGTGTCCACATATTTATATGGTTACTTAATTAAGAAGAAGACTCATTAGTCATTTGGTAATTCAAATAATACTTAATACATAATATACATAAGTGCATCTATACTATTAAAAAGAAAGCATTTTTAATAAGTAGACACAGATTAAGACATTATTACAATGAAATGCCACTGAAAACTGAATAGGGATAAATATAAATAATGAGCCAAACAGACTGAAATTAAAAATCATTTGTACATTGAAAAATGGCGTATCATTTGAGAATATAATTTTCATGTTTTATTTTAAACATATTTTAATTTTATTCATAAAATCTCTTTTCATTACATGTTTCATGTCAAAAGCTTCCATAGCTTTTATTATTATCTATTAATTATGGGTTAAGAAATAGTATATTTTTGAGTACATATATGGAGCTAGCTATAACAATATTTAGCAAGCATGAGTATTACATAAGCAAGAAAGACCTTCACTTGCTACATTACACCAGCATCCAAAAACATGTTGCCTTTTCTCTTTGAAAGCTGCTACGCATGCATCGTTACGTTCGTTCCTGCGAACGGGACACGTATGATTTTTCCAGGCATAATGCACCCTGCACAGTTTTGGCTTCCGAGCATCCATCTCTATCAATTTATATAAACCAAAAGACATTTTTATAAACAATTGGAGACGCAGCAACTTTGAAACTAAACCATGGTTTAGACCTCTTTCCCTTTTTTTGTTGATTTAAACCTCTTTCCTTTTTTCGTTAATTCAACTAAATTTTCGCAATTAATTCAAATTTTACAAGTAATTAACCAAGAAAAAAAAAACTCTCTCAAGCGGCGATTACAATGGTGATTCTAGGGGTTTGACCCGATAAGATTTCTTCTTTAGCTGGATAAGGGTCCGATTTGGGTCTCTGTATGGGAAGAGCAATGGTTTCACGGGCGGGTTTTTCTTTTGGTTTTGGGGTTTTTGCTCTGGTTTTGGAAACAAGGGGATCCCACGGGATTACGATTTGGTGGATCTGGGCGATCCCAATCTGGGAAAGGATGGGATCTTCGTGAGTGGGAGTTTTATTCGGGGAAGGTCGGTTTGCTTGGAGACTGTACGGGATGTCGACGGGATTCTCTGTGGGTTTTAGTTTCCATGTCTGGTTTTAATTATACTGGGAAGGCGCGATCTGGTCTTTATGGAGATTATGTCGAATCGGGGGATGTTTGGAAAGGGTCGGATCCCTTGGGATTTAGTTTCCACCTGGTCAGGATCGGATCTCTTCTGATTGATATCACATATTTGTGGTGCGTTTATAGCTGGTATCGCTTGGGGTATAAAGGGACACAGACACAAACGGGAGGTATACGGTTTCATTTTGAGTCATCTTTTTCCTCTTGTTTCAGTGTTTATGTTGCTCTTGTTTCAGTGTTTCTGTTGCTCTTGGTTCGAAGCTGTTTGGTTTTATCATGTCACAGAGTATTTTGTTGGGGAAGGGTTCGGTGGTTTCGTCGGAGGAAGCCGTGCAACCACGAAGGAGGATAAAGATTCCATATTTTGATAACTCAGACCTTATTGCTGGTTACTCAAAAACGGTGATCGGTCGCTGTTTCAATCCGCAAGTGCAGGATATGAAATCCTTGTTGATTGTGTTGCCAAGGATCTGGCAAGTGGAGGGGCGTGTAGCGGGAGCAGACTTGGGATCAGGGAAATTCCAATTTGATTTTGAGGAAGAAGCGGACATTGAGGCGGTTTTGAAGATGGAACCATTCCATTTTGATTCATGGATGGTCTCGTTGGTAAGATGGACACCAGTGGTGGATCCAGCTTATCCGTCCTCTCTCCGGTTTTGGGTGCGTGTCTCAGATGTCCCCATTCAGTTTTGGGCTGTGCCAACATTTCGTGGTATTGGTTCGGCATTGGGGATTGTTGACGAAGTGGATATTGATAGAGGGCGAGTGCGTGTTACTATCGACGGCCTCAAGCCTCTTTGTTTTGAGACTGATATCAAGTTTTATAATGGTGAAGTGACGATTGTCAAGCTCGATTATGAGCGTTTGTATGGTTGGTGCAAGGTCTGCTTCAGTTTGTGTCATGATGAGACTGTTTGTCCCAAGACCAAGCGGGTGACAGCGGGTGGTGAACGCGTGGGGTCTGAGGCTACTCAGGATCAGGGGGAGTTCATGAGCTACAAGGGAGCGGTTCTGGTGGAAGCACGGAGGGGTCCAAGTTACATCAAAGGGGGACACAAGGGGTCAACGTATGGCGGTCCGAGGGCTAAAGCAGAGGCTTTTCAGGGTAGGACCTCTCGACATAAGGGGACATCCTCTTCACGGAGTTCACATGATCGGAGGCATCCAGATGCGGAGGGGGGTTAGGTACGGCAACGGCAAGACAACGTGGTAGCTTCGGTTACAGAGTCTATAAACCCACAGGTGGTGCAGAGTATGGGTTTGGTCCAGGATCCGGTTCAGAAAGTGGTCAAGAAGGCCTTATTTCAAGATGTGAGTGCACCGGTGGTTCCCATAGGGTCCTCTTTGGCCGTAGTTGCTGATGGTGGTGCAATGGAAGAGGGACAGATCGTGGATGCGCCAGCAATTGATCTTGGGGAGGTCCCGGGGGGTACAGTTGATGAGCAGGTGTCGGGTATTGCTCTTCTCGCTATGGACTCTGCTGGGGATGGGATATCTCATGTGGATTTAGGTCTTCAAGATGCTCAACAGGAGCACTCGAGTGAGAAGATATTGGTTGATGGGGACACACAGAGTGGTGACTTTGATGCTGAAATGGTTCCGCGTGGAAAAGCGCAGGATGTGGGGGATGCGGAGGACGACCCAGACTTGTTTGATGATCTGGAGGAGGAGATGGGGGGTGCGGATGATGTTCAGGGGGTGGAGGTGGAGGTCGCTTCAACGTTAGTTACTGGGCAGAAGACTAGGCGTGGTAAGGGAACTTTGCTACGAGGGGTAAGTGCAAAAAAGAGGATTGCTCAGATGTTGCTTTCTCCGAGGAAGCGCCCCGCTCAGCGAGCGGTTGGTGGGGAGAGTGGTGTCGGCCCAAAGGCCTAGGAAGGGCCCAAGGGAGGAATAGGTGGGGCTAAGCCACCAAAACCAAAGTTTATTCCATGAATGTTTTGAGTTGGAATTGTTAGGGGTTGGGGAATAAGGCTACTATAGAGAATCTTAGAGATCTCTGGAATAAGCATAGGCCAGATTTTTAATTTCTTATGGAAACAAAAAAATCCTTTTCTTTTTTGGAAAAATTTGTAGGCCATTTTGGCTATAATAATTTAAAAACTGTAGAACCTGTTGGTTCAAGTGGTGGATTGGCTTTATTTTATAATAAAGATGATTTTGATGTTTCAATTTTGTATGAGTCTAATCAGTTAATTGATGTCGAAGCAGTTTATAAAGGACGTATTATTCATTTATCTTTTGTATATGGAGATCCTGTGCCTCAAAAGAGGGATTTGGTTTGGGAAAGGCTGGTGCGGATTAGTACAACTCGCTCTACTCCTTGGTTTATAATTGGGGATTTAAATGAATTAACCGGTAATCATGAGAAACGTGGGGGAAAACTCAGACATGCCTCCTCTTTTCTCTCTTTTAATGGAATGATCCAGGACTGCGGTTTTGTGGAATTTCCCTATTTGGGAAATTGTTTGTCTTGGCGAGGTTGGCGAGATAAGAAACCTATTCGGTGTCGTCTGGATAGGGCTTTGGGCAATGCGGATTGGCATGATCTTTTTCCAGATACTGTTACAGAATATTTGCCAATGAGAGCCTCGGATCATGCGCCTTTGGTTGCTACTTTGGGTGCCAAACGACCAAGGGGTCGCCGGGGTTTCATGTTTGACCGCTGATGGGTGGGAAAGGAGGGTTTAATGGATGCAATCTCGGCCGGTTGGCTGCGGGAGCAGAATAGGGGCTCCACTAGTTTTGCCGACAAGATTGTGAACTGTCGCCGAGCGATTTCCCGATGGAGGAAACAGCAGGCTCCCTACGGGAGGGATTTGATTGAGGATCTTAAGAGACAGTTAGAGGTAGCGCAGGCTAATGATGCCACGGGTCCGGAGGTCATCTCTGATCTCAATGCCCGGTTGCGCGAGGCCTGTAAGGATGAGGAGATTCATTGGTATCAGAAGAGTAGGAATCGATGGATGCGACTGGGGGACAAGAATACAAAGTATTTCCAGGCACAAACTAAGCAACGCCGGGCCCGGAATAGGATCTTCGGTTTGTTTGATAAACAGGGTATTTGGTCTACCGAGGAGCAAGATATTTGTGCCACGGCAGTGGCGTATTTTGAGGAGTTATTTACTACGATCTCGCCGGGTAATTTTGAGGATGTTCTAAAGGAGGTTGAAACAGTTATTACGGATACGGAAAATTTACGGTTAACGGCCCCAGCCACGGAGGCCGAGGTTAAAAAGGCCTTGTTTATGATGCACCCGGATAAAGCACCCGGCCCTGATGGTATGACAGCTCTGTTTTTTCAAAAGGCTAAGAGTATTGTTAAAGCGGATCTTGTCTCAATGGTAAATCAGTTTTTAACTGAGGGTGTTTTTGATACGGCTTTAAATCGTACGCATATCTGTCTTATTCCCAAGGTAACAAACCCGACTCGGATGGCAGAGATGCGGCCGGTTAGTTTGTGCAACGTGGGGTATAAAATCATTTCAAAGGTTTTATGTCAACGGCTTAAGCGGTTGTTGCATGGTCTCATCTCGGAGACTCAATCAGCCTTTGTTCCAGGTCGATTGATTTCGGATAATATCCTGATTGCTCAGGAGATGTTTCATGGTTTGCGTACTAATAATTCATGTAAAAGTAAGTTTATAGCCATAAAGACGGATATGAGTAAGGCGTATGATAGAGTGGAGTGGGCTTTTGTTGAGGCTCTTTTACGAAAGATGGGATTTGCGGATAAATGGATCTCGTGGATTATGTTTTGTATCTCTTCCGTTGAGTACAGGGTTCTTCTTAATGGTCAACCCAATGGGCTGATAGTCCCAGAAAGGGGTTTGAGACAGGGCGATCCGCTTTCTCCTTACATTTTTATCTTGTGTACGGAGGTTCTGATTGCTAATATTCGGAAGGCGGAGGAGGAAAAGAAGATTACAGGTATAAAGGTGGCAAATAAGTGTCCGCCAATTACGCATTTGCTGTTTGCGGACGACAGTCTTTTTTTCTGTAAGGTTGATAGAGCTCAATGTGGGATTGTGTTGGATATTCTAAAACAGTACGGGGCTGCCTCGGGTCAGCAGATAAATTTTGAGAAGTCTTCAGTTCAGTTTGGACATAAGGTTGATGACCAGGCCAAGGCGGAGATGCAGGGTGTTCTTGGTATCACTAATGTAGGGGGCATGGGATCGTATTTGGGACTTCCGGAAAGTTTGGGGGGTTCGAAAACACAGGTTTTCTCCTTTGTTCGGGATCGGTTGCAGAACCGGACAACTGGTTGGTCAGCGAAACTGTTGTCAAAAGGAGGAAAGGAGGTGATGATTAAGTCGGTTGCGACTGCGGTACCGACATTTGTGATGTCTTGTTTTCGCCTACCAAAAACAATAACATCCAAATTAACTAGTGCAGTGGCGAACTTCTGGTGGAGCTCTAATGGACAGTCTGGGAGTATGCATTGGATAGCTTGGGAAAAGCTTTGTTGTAGCAAGCAGTTGGGTGGGTTGGGATTTAGGAGTGTGGATGATTTTAACACGGCTATGTTGGCCAAACAGTTATGGAGATTGATAGAATGTACGGACTCTCTGTTTGCTCGGGTTTTTAAGAGTAGGTATTACCGAAATTCAAATCCTATGGAACCCCTACGGTCATACTCTCCTTCTTATGGTTGGAGAAGTATTGTTTCAGCTAGATCTCTGGTAAACAAAGGGCTTATTAAAAGGGTTGGCTCAGGGGACTCCATTTCTATATCGCAGGATCCCTGGGTTCCAGCTCAATTCCCGAGACCAGCTTTAAGTAATGGTCCTTGTCAGGATCCAGAACTTCGATTGACTCACATGATCAATCGCCACACAAACTCTTGGCACAGGGATCTGCTCTACGAGCATTTTGATCCCGTAGATGCCGCTTTGATAGAAGCTTTGCCTTTAAGTAATTGTTCCCGGGCAGATTATTTAGGTTGACACTTTACTAAGCATGGCAAGTATACGGTAAAATCAGGTTATGAGGTGGCGCGTTATGCGACCCCGAATACCTTTCAACCTACTGGGGCAGGGCCAGAGTTAACCCCTCTTTTGGCTAAGGTTTGGAAGGTTCCATGTCCACCCAAATTGCAGCACTTTATGTGGCAAGTATTGACGGGTTATATTTCGGTATCGGCGAATTTAAAACGTCGAGGGATAGATTGTGATGTTGACTGTGTATGGTGTGGGGCCGATGTGGAAGATATAAATCACGCTATTTTTGTGTGTCCACCGGCTCGCCAGGTTTGGGCTTTAGCGAATGTTCCGGTAGGACCACAACTTTTCCCCACGGAGTCAGTTTATGCTAATGTGGATTATTTCTTGGGTTCAACTAACCCGGGTTCACAGGTCGCCGCGTTTCCTTGGATAATGTGGTATATTTGGAAAGCACGGAATGCTCGAGTTTTCGAGAACCAGGTTGAACAACCTATTGAGGTTGTTCGGGTGGCGATAGGTGAAGCTCAGACTTGGCAGCAGGCACAGGTGGAGACAGATCTGGCTGAGCTTCAGTCCTCCCCTAGTGTTTTGTCTGCTAGGCCGCAGCCCCATATTTTTTTTCTCCCGCCGTTTGTTTCCGGCCATCGGTGTTTCCTGGACGGTTCTTGGAAAGAAACTGATATTTTTGCAGGTGCAGGTTGGGTTTGTACTTCCTCACAAGGATCATCCCCGATTCTCGGCGCCACCAATTTCCGGCATAGTTTGTCCCCGTTACATGCAGAAGTCGAAGCTTTCATTTGGGCGATGCGGTGCATGATTGGACACGATTTCCGGGAGGTGGTGTTTTATACGGACTGTTCCGATTTGGTGAAGATGGTGTCTTCGCCTCAGGATTGGCCCACCTTCGCAACATACCTAGACGACATCAAGACTGATAGGGAGGAGTTCTCTTCTTTTGATTTGGTTCAGGTACCTCGAAATGCAAATGTTCGTGCGGATTCGTTGGCTCGTCGAGCGCGCTCTTCTCCGCAGCATGTTAAGTTTGTAAACGTTTTTCCCCCAAATTGGCTCACTTGAGTTAATTCCTTTATTGTTGACAAAAAAAAAAAAGTAAGTAACCAATTAAAATTAAACACAAAGCTGATATATTACCTTGAAAATGACTCAAAAACGAATAACATAATAACGCAAGAAAACATGAACACTGTAGCAGATCTCATTACTTAAAATGTAGCAGATCAAACAAATGTGTCTCGTAATGTATACACAAAGTTATATTAGAATACTACTTCTTTTTCCAATAACGATCATATATAATGTATACACAAAGTTATATTAGAATACTACTTTTTTTTCCAATAACGATCATATATATATCCAAACAAACGATATTAATAGTTGATTTCTATTAAAAGATAGTGGTTCACAGTATTTTGCGCTTATAACTCTAACTAGATTATGGGTTGAAATTTATTTTATTTATATTGTACTTTTATGTAAAATATAATTTTATGTTATTGTTTTTAAAAGTTTTTTTGGATAAAACATTATGCAATCAAATCATATGCTAAACATGAACGCTCGAAAAAACATCTATTTTGTAAGTTTTATATTGTTAATGATTCTTGATAATTACCCATGCTATAACACTGGTTAAATTTTATTTCGTAATCTATCTTGTAACCCACTATTTAACTTGTAACCAATCATTCTATCAATTTCGTAATCTACCTTTGGTTAACGTTGTGGTCTATCAATAAAATCTGTGGAAAAGAATTTTGTAATATTGTGTTTAAAGATCTTTGGAAACAACGTGATATATGACTAAAATCTTCCAAAAATACAGTTTGGAATATTCATGATTTTATTTTTTACCATTAATATATCAATTATCAATTTGGAATATCCATAATATTTAGGTGTGTCCATTAATATTAATATATGGATTAATATATAACCTGTCTATAACCTATTTGTAACCATTTGTAACCATTTATTAAAATTATAAAGTCTACAAAAACTACGTTGTGTACTTCTCTTTTATTAAAAGGGGGATTAGTGTCTATTGTATGGAAAAGAACACTAAAGTATGTTTTATTTCTTTGGGGCATTCTCAAAAATACCTCTTTTTAAAACTACCCCTCACTATATATAAAATGACAAAACTACATTTTCTTTGAGTGACAGCAAAAATGTACAATCATCAAAATTGACAAAAATTCCCGCCAAAAAATAAAACAAATTCTCGCCAAAATAAAAAATAAAAGAAAATTCCCGCCAAAACTTTTTTTCCCGCCAAAGCTACAAAATTTGATTTTCCCGCCAAAAATTTGAATTTTGAAAACCTTGTAAACGCTTTTACAAGGTTGGAAACATTTTAAAAACTTTGCAAAAAAATTTTGACAACATTTTTTGGGCAGGAAATTTTTTTTTTGCGGAAAAATATGTCGGATTTTTTATTTGTGGCGGGAAATTTTGTTTTTCTTTTTAGTGATTAAATTAATTTTCATGTAAGGGTAAAATGGTTATTAAAATTAAAAGAGAGCAAAAATGAAAATGGCCAAAAATAAGAATTTTTGAAAAAATATATATGAAAAAGTATATTTCTAACAAATTTCCTATTTCTTTTTGTTTCTCACGATTTTTTTTACTATTTATAAGAATTATTTTTCCACTTTTCACACGTGGGACCTAGTTTTTGAATGAAGCATATTTTTTTAATAAAGTTACGTTCCTCACATAATTAAGGTTATATGACTCTTATAAAAAAATACATTACATATTTTTAGTATAAATTGATTAAATTTGGTTATATAGCTTGCTAAAGTTGGGGTTTTGACCCCTGTCAATATTTTTACAAACTTTCAAATGCACCCACTAATTCATATACATCTTTTTATTTATTATTGTAACTAGTAATAGACCCATACTACGTACGGGAAATTATTTTCTAACTTAAAATTATTGGATTTTAAACAACTAAATATATTGAAAATGTTATTACTGTCTAATCAAATACCTAAACAAAAAAAAAGTTGTTCTCTAAAAAAATCATTGCATCATCACAAAAATTGGAGGGAAAAAAAAACCTGTTGCATAAACAAAACCGTTAATATGTGATGATGCATCTACTCATGTTTTAAAAGCGAAAGTTTGTGCATCAAACAATAATACCAGCTAGCATCACCAAAAAAACCATATGTGAAAGTTTGTGTATCATCTGCTTTTAATCTGTTCTTAAGAATCATGGAGTAGTATTATACAAAATATCATCAACAACATATGCATACTCCCACTTCTTAGAATTCAGAATCTCATCCATTTCACATCTTCTACCTTTAGACCTTAAACAAAGTTATTCGCTGGATCTCTTATGTAAATCTTACCCTCCACCACCACACAGCCAAATTACGTTTGACCTATCTTCATGGCTGGCTTTGTCATCTCAGCCTCAAGCTCTCACATTTTTCTCTCTGTATTAAGCACCATGACCTTCTGTTAAGGTAAAGAGACAACAGAACACACAAAATTACACTTGGAACGCGCTTTTAATCAATTTTATAAAAACCCTCGTTTCTTACAAGACTTGAAAAACAAAGCTCACTCTTTTCTATATCAAACACAACACCTTGTGTAGATCTAAAAGAGTATACACACTCACCTTCAAAGCCTTTTTGTATTTGCTTGAAGATTTACAAAACTCACAACTTTATCCCCACGAATGCTAACTCTTTTTGCGGCTAGCCCTCGTCACTTTATAGCCTCACACACGATCTCTAACCTAGATCTCTGTGTATGCTAACTAAAAGGAAATATTCCTTATCCCTAAGAAAATATCCTTCCTTATCCTAGTCGATCAAATATACTATTAATAACTTCGAGTATATCTCGATCTCTTCTTTCTTCCTTCTCATACATCTTGTCATCGCGTCCCACAATCTTTCTTCACGTCAGCACATCACACCACGTCAGCATATCAGCACTCTGAGACACTTCGCAGACTCCTGTCACCTTCAGAGCTCTGATGCATTTTCACCTTCTTTATCCTCCGATGACTAAACAC